>NC_038255.2:29040619-29258074 GCF_000004515.6 Glycine max
CTACGTATTCCTCAATTGTGATAAGGAAATTAGACCTACGTAGTTCTTTGAGAACTAAACGTTGGTTAAATTGTTTTTATCCCTTTTTTGCAAGATATATTTTTATTGAATGAAAGGTCATTTTAAGGCGTTGAACCATTAAACAATCTTTCTATTATTTTCAAAGGAGAGAAAACATTAAGGCATTGGACCATTAATGATCTCTTGTTATATTTTGAAAGAGGTAACAGAGCTACGCGTTGATTTTAGGCTTTAGAAATCCACGTTTAACCAATAAAAGCGGAAAAGACCATTTCAAGGCGTTGGACCTTAAAAATGGCTTTTTAGGTGATGACAAAAGTTTGATTTATGAATTGATTTTAGCCTTAGTTTCACTTTGGTTATTAGTCAATTCGATTAAGAAAGAAAAATCCCAAAGAAAAATGTCCGATTGTTTTTTTTGATTATTTTACTAAAAGATATTTTTTTTTTATTATTTTGCCTCTCTTTTTTGGTTTTAAACGTGGTTATGGCATGACCGAACGGTCGGATTTCATTTTAACAGAAATTAAAAGATGTTACAATACGAATGATCGGTGGAAATTTATTTTATTTTTGATTAGGCGAGAAAATGATTTAAATAAATGACTAAAGCACGTCAAAAGGGGGTACGGAAAGTAATGAAATAAAATAAAAGCACGCGAAACAAATGAGGACCACTAAGGGTACATAGAATGAATTGAAAAGTTCGATTTCGGGAACTTACCGGTTGAAGACCGAAGAACGACGAAGAACAGACGAAGAACGACGAACAACGGTTGAAAATCTTCGCGAAATCACCCACGGAAACGTCACGGAAGCGTTACGGAAGCGCCTCGGCTTGGATTTTCATCACGGATGAAATTCTGATACTGGGGACAGATGTCGTACAGGATGTCACGACATCACGCTTCAGAACATGCAGATTGTCTTTGACTGTATGAACAGATTAAACAAGTAAATAACACAAGAGAATTGTTAACCCAGTTCGGTGCAACCTCACCTACATCTGGGGGCTACCAAGCCAGGGAGGAAATCCACTAAAATAGTGTTAGTTCAAGGTCTAACAGCCACTGTTTACAACCTTCTCACCTAACCACTACCCGTGCAATCTCTACCTAAGAGCCACTCTTAGATATGAGAACCCCGCTCACTCCCTCTCAACCACACTCCCGTGTTTACAAATAAATCAAAGACACACCAGAGATCAACTCTGAACAAAAGGGATCAACCCTACACACTAGAGATCAACTCTACACACTAGAGATCAACTCTACACACAAGAGATCAACTCTACACACTCAGGTCCAACACTTGATGTTAGGGTACCATCAAGGTGGCTCACAAAACACTCAAGTCCCAAAACTCACAAAATAACTCTTCAATCCCGGACTTGGTACAAAACTCGTGCAGCCTTCATGTTTATATAGCAATGTGCGTTTCTGGGCTGCAACTCCTTGTGCTGGATGAGATCTATCATTCTTCCTGAAAATCTGCACTTAAAGATCTAAAAGATACAGTTTGATCTTTTAGTTTTTATCTTTAATCTTTAATCCCTGAACGAACTCTTCTACTTTGAAATTCGAACTTTAATTATCTTTTAATTCGTTCCTAAAGATAGATCATCTTATCTCTTGCTAACTGCACAATAATCTGTTAAAGATATAACATATTTATATGTCCAGTATTTTCGGGCCAGATGTCCTGGACATCGTATCCGACATCGTGGATCCTGCAGCTTCAATGCTTTTAGCAACTCCAGTATTTTCGGGCAGGATGTCCTGGACATTGTATCCGACATCGTGGATCCTGCAGCTTCAATGCTTTTAGCAACTCCAGTATTTTCGGGCAGGATGTCCTGGACATTGTATCCGACATCGTGAATCCTGCAGCTTCAATTCTTCATTTGACATTTCATCTTGCCTTGTGCATTGTGCAGCCCGATCTTATTCTTTGACATAACGTTGGACATCATGTGCAGCAACTCCAGCTTTCCTTCATTGTCTAAGTGCTTATGTTTTAACAAAATCTTAGCCAATCTTTTAAAGCTCAGTAGAGCTAAGCACTAACAATCTCCCCCTTTGGCAAATTTTGTCTAAAACATACTTAGACACTTCCTGAGCAGGTACGAGCAGTTATGCAAGTGGGATCAGCAACTTTCATTATCAGAGTAATCAAGCACAGCGGAAATTCTGCAAGTTGCAAATCTACAAGTCTTCTCCAGGATGTCAAGACATCTCACGTGACATCAGCTTTCTGCTTCTGCTCCCCCTGTCTCCATGCTCTTACTGCAGCATCTTCTAGTAGCTTACATCAGTCATCATCAGCAGCAGCAGTCTCCCCCTCAAAAACCATATACATACAACTCCCCCTCAAAATCATGAATCATGCATACATCGTTTCCTACTGCCATACATCGTATCAATCATGCATAATACGACTATCGCATACATAGTATCCTACTGCTCAAAATCATGCATAATAGCAAGCATAATACTATTACTCCCCCTTTTTAGACAGAATTTGACAAAAGTAGAATGCATGAACTTAAGGTGCAAATATTACAGACCCATAGTAAACAATTGTTCAAAGGGACATGCCCCTATAGCTAGTAAAAAGCAAAAACATAAAGGTCTGATGATCATGGGGTGGCTTCAGAATCATCATCTGATTCAGTATCCTCTGCTGCATCTTCCTCTTCCTCAGCAGCTTCTTCTTCTTCCTCGGCTGCTTCTACTTCTTCCTCAGCTGCTTCTCCATCATTAATGCCACTTTCTGAGAGCCTATTGATCAGCCGTTCCAGCTCCGTCTTCTTCTCTGTGGTGGCTTTGATGGTTGCTTCCAGCACCTTGCATGTGTCCTTGAGTTCAGCAATCAAAGCATCCTTGGACACAGCAGCTTTCCCTGATGTCGAGACAATGTCTGGGACATGTGTCCCCTCAAACAGTTTGTAATGCAGGGATAGAGGAGATTCTCTCTTCATCACAGAGTCAGTGTAGTTTAAAATGTTTGGATGTTGACTCAACATAATGCCACACAATACAGTTGGGAAGGCAATGGGTAATTTGACAGCAAAAGATTCTGAATGCTTTACAGTTTGATCAAAAATATAGTTTCCAAAATTAAATTTGGACTTGGTTCCAACAGCATACAGAAATTTACCCAAACCTGTGGCAACAGTGGATGTATGATTAGTGGGTACCCAGTTTGCAGCTCCAATCCTGTGCAGGATTGCATATTTCACACTTAGCTTCCCTGCAGAGAGCTTCCCTTTCTTTGGCCAATGCTGGATTTGTTTGGCAGTGATTTCCTTGGCAATTTGATGCTCAGAAACAGTAGTGTCCACCACTCCATCTGTTGGTCTGCCCAGGTATTTGTTGATCACAGCAGGGGAGAATCTAACACATTTTCCTCTGACAAACACTCTTTGATACTCATCACTCTTTCTGTTTGTTATGTCAGAGGGAATGTTGACAATGAATTCCCTGACTAGGCTTTCATAACAATCTCCCAACTTGGTGACTGTCTTCAGTAGTCCAGCAGCCTTGATGAGGTCCATGGTCTCCTTGCAATCCAAGGCAGCTCTTCCCAGTTCTCTTTCCAAGGCAAGTCTGGGTTGATACACGAATTTCCACCTTTCAGCATTGCCAATGGAGTGGAATGAGATGTTGTCCAATGGTGCATCAGGGACATTTTCAGGCACCTTTTTCCCAGATTTCTTGGCCCTCTTTGATGTCGAGACATCTAGTTCGACATCATTATCAGAATCAGATGAGGAAATTTCTTTCCTCTTCTTGGAAGGGATTGCCACTTTGCTTCGTCTGGATGAGGTAGGAGTGATTGGAGTGCTCTTCTTCTGTGCCATAGTCTTGATTCGTCCAGACCTCTTAATGGGGGTTTTTCCTTTTCTGCTTTGTAGTCTTTCTGCAATGCCAGGTGCCAATTTGTTGGCAATGGGTTCCTCATCAGATTCTACCTCTTCTAGGTCAATGAGGTCACCTGGAGCAGGTTCTGGTGCCCGTGGTGTAGGAGTCTCCTCTGCGGCTTGATCATCTTCCTCTGTTGATCTCTCTTTGCTGGAGGAAGAGAGGACTTCAGCATTTGGGGCGGAAGATGTTGGAACATCTTTCTCAACATCAGGAACAGAGGCGTCTTTCAAAATGCTACTCACAATACTGCGGATTTTCTTGTCCATCTCCGTGTCTACTTCCCTAGGACTTGTTGCAAGGCTAGGGTTTTCAGCAATCTTCACTCCTTGTTGTCTTCTGGGAACCAGTTTTTCAGGAACAAGGGCTTGACCAGGAATCATCTGTATGGGTTGGATGTTGAATTCAGGTTGTCCCTGGTGTGGAGATGATGGTACAGAGGGTGAACCAGAAGCTGAAGTTCCTTTTGGTGAGGTAGCCATTGAAAAGCAGAGCGTTTGGAATGATTTCGTAAATTTCTGAGAGCTGTTGGGGAATGCTGAAAACGAGATTTCCACGAAAATATAAGTTTGAATGAGGAATGTAGAGGGACGTGTGAAGCAACGGTCGAATTTGTTTTGGCTTAGTAGTGAACGTGCTATTAATGTTAAGTGAGACGTTTGAGCACGTTCAGATAGCAGTAGCTGCTATAATTCCTCTAGCAGACAAATGCCCAGCTTGCCCCTCAGTTTTTCAAACTGATTTGCATCCAATGCCTTTGTGAAAATATCTGCTATTTGTTCCTCAGTGTCAACATGCTCCAGTGTGATAACTTTATCATCAACAAGCTCTCTGATATAGTGATGTCTAATGTCAATGTGCTTGGTTCTGCTGTGTTGCACAGGATTTTTAGAAATATTAATAGCACTCATGTTGTCACAGTATAATGTCATGACATCTTGTTCGACATTGTACTCCTTGAGCATCTGCTTCATCCAAACTAGTTGTGAACAGCTGCTTCCTGCTGCAATATACTCGGCTTCTGCAGTAGATAGGGACACACAGTTCTGCTTCTTGCTGAACCATGAAATAAGATTGTTGCCCAGATAGAAGCATCCACCAGAAGTGCTTTTTCTGTCATCTGCACTTCCAGCCCAATCAGCATCACAATACCCAACCAGCATTGAATCTGAACAATGACAGTACATAATCCCATAGTCACTGGTGCCATTTACATATTTCAGAATTCTCTTTACTTGAGTCAAGTGACTTATCTTAGGATTGGCTTGATATCTTGCACAAACACCTACTGCATAGGTGATGTCGGGTCTGCTAGCTGTTAAATATAGTAAGCTCCAAAACATGCTTCTGTACAGACTTTGATCAACACTGGTGCCAGCTTCATCTTTTGACAGCTTCAAGTGAGTAGGTGCAGGTGTTCTTTTATGGCTGGCATTCTCCATCCCAAACTTCTTGACAATGTTCTTTGCATACTTGCTTTGTGAGAGGAATATGGAGTCTTCCATCTGCTTCACTTGAAGTCCCAGAAAATAAGTCAGCTCTCCAACAAGACTCATCTCAAATTCAGATTGCATCTGTTGAACAAAATGTCGAAGCATCTCATTCGACATCCCTCCAAACACAATGTCATCAACATATATCTGTGCTATCATCAAGTTTTCAGCATCTTGCTTGACAAAGAGAGTCTTGTCAATTCCCCCCTTCCTATACCCTTGCTGAGTAAGGAACTCTGTTAGCCTTTCATACCAAGCTCTTGGAGCTTGCTTCAATCCATAGAGAGCCTTCTTGAGCCTGTATACATGATCTGGATGAGTTGGATCTACAAATCCCTTTGGCTGCTCCACATAGGCTTCTTCATTCAGGTATCCATTCAGAAACGCGCTCTTCACATCCATTTGATACAGCTTGAATTTGAGGATGCAAGCTACACCAAGTAACAATCTGATGGACTCAAGTCTAGCAACTGGGGCGAACGTTTCATCAAAGTCCACGCCTTCAATCTGAGTGTAGCCTTGAGCAACAAGTCTGGCCTTGTTTCTGGTTATAACACCTTCTTCATTGGTTTTGTTCTTGAAGATCCACTTGGTGCCAATCACATTAGTTCCCTCGGGTCTCGGAACTAGCTCCCAGACTTCATTCCTTTTGAATTGGTCCAATTCTTCTTGCATAGCATTGATCCAGAACTCATCAGTCAGTGCCTCTTTCACATTCTTGGGCTCAATTTTAGAGACAAAACATGAGTTGGAGACAATCTCAATCTCCCTTGATCTTGTAGTGACTCCTCTGTTTGGATCTCCTATAATCAGCTCCTTGGGGTGCATCTTCTGGATTCTAATGGAGGGTCTCTTGTCAGGTTGGTTGATGTTTGATTCATCTGTAGCAGAATCAGAGTTTTCTGCATTTTCTGCACTTTTAGCTGTATCTGCTACATTGTCTCCCGATGTTCTGACATCTTCTTCGACATCCTTCTTTCTTGCTGGAGTTAGATCATCAACCACCACATTGATGGATTCCATCACAGTTCTGGTTCTGGAATTGAATACTCTATATGCTCTGCTGTTTTCAAACTCTCTGCCATGGTCACTCCTGATTCTCTTGATGACACAGTCTTTTTCTCTTTGAAGTCTTAGACTCAACTCCTTGAATACTTCAAAGGTGTCTGATTTCTCTCTGATAAAGTTGACCCAGGTAAATCTGGAGAAATCATCCACAACCACATAGGCATACCTTTTTCCTCCAAGGCTTTCAACTTGCATAGGCCCCATCAAGTCCATGTGAAGTAGTTCCAGCACCCTGGAAGTGGTCTGATGTTGAAGCTTCTGGTGGGACATCTTGACTTGCTTTCCAATCTGACATTCACCACAGATTCTGCCTTCTTCTATTTTCAGATTGGGAATGCCTCTAACAGCTCCTTTGTCAATGATTTTCTTCATGCCTCTTAAGTGCAGATGTCCAAATCTTTGATGCCATATTTTGACTTCATCTTCTTTGGAGAATAGACATGTGGAGGAGTAACTGGTTTCTTGAGGTGTCCAAAGGTAACAGTTGTCCTTTGATCTGCTGCCCTTCATTAGAACTTCACTCTTCTCATTTGTCACCAAGCATTCTGACTTTGTGAAGTTTACATTGAATCCTTCATCACACAGCTGACTGATGCTGATCAAGTTTGCAGTCAGTCCCTTCACCATCAGTACTTTGTCCAGACTAGGAAGTCCATCATGGACTAGCTTTCCCATTCCAGTGATCTTTCCTTTAGAGCCATCTCCAAATGTCACATAGCTAGTGGAGCAAGGTTCAATGTTCACCAGGAATTCTTTGACTCCTGTCATGTGTCTGGAACAGCCGCTATCTAGGTACCAATCTTCCTTAGCTGATGCTCTAAGTGAAGTATGAACAACAAGACTAACAGTCTTGTGTTTTGGAACCCACATCATCTTCCTTCTGCTGCTGCTACTTTGAGTTCCATGATGTGAATGACCATGTAAATGATAGCAAAAGGGCTTTATGTGACCATACTTGCCACAGTAGTGACACCTCCAATTCTTTCTTTTGCTCCTTTTCTGCTGCGTTCCATGATGTCGAGACCGATGTTGTGACATCGTGGCTCCAGTGCTGTTTTTGGCAGGAACAAATTCTGTCATGGTTGTTCTGCCAGCAGACTTAGGATTAAATCCAAGTCCTCTCTGGTTTCCAACATTCTTTCCAAGCTGTAGCACCTCATCAAGCGTATCTGAGCCTTTATTCAGCATCTTTATTGATTTTGTCATGTTTTCCAGTTTAGAGTTCAGGAAACCAACTTCTCCTTTAAGCTCAGAGATCTCCTCTTCATGTGCCTCCTTTTCAGCCTCCAGATTTGCAATGACCTTCTTCAGTTGTGCTTCCTGCTGAAGAATCTTCTCACTTTTGATGCATAGTTCTCTATAGGATATAGCAAGCTCATCAAAAGTGATTTCACTATCTGTATCACTTGAATCTTCAGCAGAGTCAAATCTCCCAGTGAGTGCATTCACATCTCTGTCAGAATCACTTTCTTGTTCACTCTCTGTATCATCAGACCGACTTACAGAAAGTCCTTTCCTCTGCTTCTTGAGATGAGTGGGACATTCAGCTTTGATGTGTCCAAAGCCTTCACACCCACGGCATTGAATTCCTTTGCTGTGACTGGGCTTTTCATCTGACCTTTTCTGGTATTCACTACCTTTCCTGATGTCGAAAGGGATGTTCTGGACATGTGGTTTCTGCCTCCTGTCCATTCTGTTCATCACTTTGTTGAACTGTTTTCCAAGGAGCACAACTGCGTTAGTCAGACCTTCATCAGTATCCAGGTCATACTCATCTTCTTCTCCTTCATCATTGGACACGAAAGCCAGATTCTTGCTCTTCTTTTCAGCCCTATCCGAGAGTCCTAGCTCAAAGGTTTGAAGGGAACCAATGAGTTCATCTACTCTCATGTTGCAAATGTCTTGGGCCTCCTCTATTGCAGTGACTTTCATGTCAAATCTCTTAGGCAAGGATCTGAGGATCTTTCTCACCAGCTTTTCATCTGTCATCCTCTCTCCCAAGGCAGTGCAAGCATTGGCAATTTCAAGAATGTTCATGTGGAAGTCATGAATACATTCTTCCTCCTTCATCTTCAGATTTTCGAATTTTGTGGCCAATAGTTGCAATCTGGACATCTTCACTTTGGAGGTTCCTTCATGAGTGGTTTTCAGGATCTCCCATGCATCCTTGGCCACTGTGCATGTGTTGATCAGTCTGAAGATATTCTTGTCAACTCCATTGAATAGAGCATTCAAAGCTTTGGAGTTTCCAAGTGCCAATTCGTCTTCTTCTTTAGTCCAGTCTTCTTCTGGCTTCAATTCCTCAGTGGGCTTTCCTTCTGTGTCCAGCATCTTGGGATGTTCCCAGCCTTTGATGACAGCTTTCCAGGTTCTGCTATCCAGTGATTTGAGGAAGGCCACCATCCTTGCTTTCCAGTATTCATAGTTGGTTCCATCCAGAATAGGTGGTCTGTTCACTGGTCCTCCTTCTTTCTCCATGTTCATCAGAATTTATCTCCCTAGATCTCACTCAGTGATTTTGAGTGCCTGCTCTGATACCAATTGAAATTCTGATACTGGGGACAGATGTCGTACAGGATGTCACGACATCACGCTTCAGAACATGCAGATTGTCTTTGACTGTATGAACAGATTAAACAAGTAAATAACACAAGAGAATTGTTAACCCAGTTCGGTGCAACCTCACCTACATCTGGGGGCTACCAAGCCAGGGAGGAAATCCACTAAAATAGTGTTAGTTCAAGGTCTAACAGCCACTGTTTACAACCTTCTCACCTAACCACTACCCGTGCAATCTCTACCTAAGAGCCACTCTTAGATATGAGAACCCCGCTCACTCCCTCTCAACCACACTCCCGTGTTTACAAATAAATCAAAGACACACCAGAGATCAACTCTGAACAAAAGGGATCAACCCTACACACTAGAGATCAACTCTACACACTAGAGATCAACTCTACACACAAGAGATCAACTCTACACACTCAGGTCCAACACTTGATGTTAGGGTACCATCAAGGTGGCTCACAAAACACTCAAGTCCCAAAACTCACAAAATAACTCTTCAATCCCGGACTTGGTACAAAACTCGTGCAGCCTTCATGTTTATATAGCAATGTGCGTTTCTGGGCTGCAACTCCTTGTGCTGGATGAGATCTATCATTCTTCCTGAAAATCTGCACTTAAAGATCTAAAAGATACAGTTTGATCTTTTAGTTTTTATCTTTAATCTTTAATCCCTGAACGAACTCTTCTACTTTGAAATTCGAACTTTAATTATCTTTTAATTCGTTCCTAAAGATAGATCATCTTATCTCTTGCTAACTGCACAATAATCTGTTAAAGATATAACAGATTTATATGTCCAGTATTTTCGGGCCAGATGTCCTGGACATCGTATCCGACATCGTGGATCCTGCAGCTTCAATGCTTTTAGCAACTCCAGTATTTTCGGGCAGGATGTCCTGGACATTGTATCCGACATCGTGGATCCTGCAGCTTCAATGCTTTTAGCAACTCCAGTATTTTCGGGCAGGATGTCCTGGACATTGTATCCGACATCGTGAATCATGCAGCTTCAATTCTTCATTTGACATTTCATCTTGCCTTGTGCATTGTGCAGCCCGATCTTATTCTTTGACATAACGTTGGACATCATGTGCAGCAACTCCAGCTTTCCTTCATTGTCTAAGTGCTTATGTTTTAACAAAATCTTAGCCAATCTTTTAAAGCTCAGTAGAGCTAAGCACTAACAACGGAAACAATTTTTCTCACTAATTTTAAGTGAATCTCAGATACCAGAAGGGTTGAACCTTTTTGTTCTTCCCTCCTTCCCCTATTTATAGGAAAAGGAAGGAGAAGCTTGCCACCCAGCTCGCCCAGGCGAGCTAGGTTGCTTCCTCCAGAAGGCACTGCCTTCTAGAGAACTTCCTGGAAGGCCCAAGGGGCTTGGTTGCTATTTGCACCCCCTGTTTACTAAATACACCCCTTGCCTTTTTTTGCTGATTCTTTTTCCGTAACGTTACAGAAACTTATGAATTACGTAACGATACTTGTTTTCTTTCCGTAATGTTACGGAACCTCACGAATTAAGTAATCATCCCTTTTTTGCCTTCCGGAATGTTATGGAACTTTACGGATTACGCACTAACACTTCCTTTTAATTTCCAGCATGTCACGGAACTTCACGGATTGTGCACTAATACTTCCTTTTAATTTCCGGCATGTCTCAGAACTTCACGAATTGCCTAACGATGGGTGCCAAGTACCTCGAAGTGGTCAAACGAGGGTCGCATCCCAATAATGGATGGTCCCCGGATGAAATTAGGGTATGACATTCGAGATTTGCACTCCTGAGGCATGATCCTCAGGAGTTAGCTGCTAAGCTCTGTATCCCAGGGAGGGGATTCGAGCTAAATGTTGATGGTCAACCCTTGAAGATTTTAAGGAAGAACATGACTACTCTAGCTCAGACATGGAGCATTCTTTCTTATTGTAACATGGTCCCTACCTCCCACACCTCTGACATTACATTGGATAGGGCCAAGTTAATCTATGGCATCATTATGAAGATGGATATGAATGTAGGGTACCTCATCTTCCACCGAATTTCTCTTATTGCACAACATGATTCATCTAGACTTGGATTCCCTACTTTGATCATAGCTCTGTGCAAGGCTAGAGGAGTCCAATCAGATTCTAGATCCCTGGAGAGCCTCAGCCCCATCAACTTGGCGTACATTAAGAAAAACTATTGGAATCTGGATGATCCAACAATCACATTCAAAGGGCCTAAGAAGACTAGGGGCAAGAGATCAGAGGCCCCTACTATTTCAACAGCGCTAGAGACAGCCGCACCTTCTTCATCCACCGTTCCAGCACCTCCCAGTTCGACTCCAGCTCAGACTCCAGCACCTTTTTCTTCTACTCCATCTACTCAGATACCATTTCCAGCTCCTTCATCTTTTGGACCCTCAGATTTTTTGTTTACTCCAGATATGTTTTATTCTATGCTCCAGAGCTTACACAGAGGGCAAGTCATTATCATGCAGAGTCTCTAGAGCTCCGGCCTACCATCTATTATGAGCACAGATGAGTTCCTGACTCAGGTGGCTTGGCTAGGAGTCCAGCCTTCTCCTTCTAGAGGGGGTGGGACCTTCGCAGCCCAAGAGCCTGAGGCTGCTAAGGAGTAGATACCAGTAGAGGAGGATGAGCCTACTCCTCCTGAGCCCTTTGAATTTATTTCTGACTCAGTGGTGGCTCAGGAGGAAATAACTTCACCGGAGCCTATTCCAGAGCCATCTCCTGCACCTGTTCCTGAGGACACCATGCTAGCTGAGGATACCCAGCCATTTGCACAAGTATTGGAGCATGAGCAGCTCACCATTCAGGATTCATTAGCAGCTCTAGTACTGGATCTGAATGAAGATCAACCACAGGAGGATCAGGACATTTAAATTCTGTTTTTTTTTTAATTTTGCAAATTATGAACACATTAGTTATCAGTATTTAGTTTTCTTTTGAGTTGATTTATGTTTCATTTATTTTGATTTCAGTCATTTAGTTTGCTTGTACAAAAAGCTTGTTTGAACAGTGAATTGGTTGAATTTGATTCAGTGGTTGTTTTGTTTGAAATGAATGGTTGTGTTTGAATTGATTAAGCAAATGTATGAATTTAATGGACTGGAATGATTAGATGTTTGTTTTGATCAAGATTGCAGTCATTAGAAGAGAATGAGCATGTGATTGGAAGTATGACTGAAAATGTTAGTCAATTTGTCAGATTGATTGTGAAGGAATGCATTGACCGTATCCCAGTAAGAGTGTGATCCTTAAATTTTGAGAGAAACGACTATCTTTTAGTACTGATTTTTGCATGAATCTTTGAAGTATGGACTGAATTCATGAAATTGAGGATGATGAAGGCCATGTTTGATTGTGATAGCCACTTAGCCAAAAAGCTGATCACGTGCTTGAATGATTTATCCCTTGCACCCAGTTTAAGCTGAATGAATTATTGGTTGATTGAACTCTGAGCCTATACAATGTTATCTCCTGCTACCTTGTCTTAGGTTGTAGGAGAGCATCATCCACAAGAAGCTTGGTTCAAAGCAAATTTGTCCCAAATTTGGGGGAGTAATTATCAAGGTAAATTTGTTCCAAATTTGGGGGAGATATTGGGTAAAGGAATAAAATGGTCAAAACAGAGTAGCACATACACATACTGCTTCTGCATATATGTATTAAAAAAATCTTTAAAGATGAATTAATCTAATAAGTGTGTATGCTGTAATTCCATGAATAAAAGCTGACTGCCTAAATAAAAGGCAAGTATGGGGTAGGAATGAATGAAAAAGTGAAGGTTTATCTATGAATGAATGCTCTCCTAGAACCTGAGCTTTTGAATCCTAGAAAACCATGATTTGTTGGCACCCTAACCCCATTACAAGCCTAGAAAGTCCTTCGGATTCATTTTGTATGTTCATTGTTGTATGATATGAGATGAAATGCAAAGGTTGGGACTTGTGTTAGTTGTTTATGATGGAATGAGCCTAAACACTTGAGCTTGAGTGAAACAATGACTGTGAGGTTTTGGTTGATGATCCTTCCTTGATTTCTGCCATTCTTACTAGCTTATTTCAGTTGTGACTCTAATGCGTATGTTCCTATCTTTGAAAAGCTGCATGTTTGTGAAAAGCAATTGATTGAAGCATTCCATGATATTCATTTCATATGATTGAATTTTTCTGTGAAGCAAACACCATTTTTGAGTGACCACTGAAATTTGTCACTTGAGGACAAGTGAACTGTTCTTTCTTTGCTTGAGGACAAGCAAAACTGTAAATTTGGGGGAGTTTGTTAGCCGTCTTATACGACTAACTTTTGTATAGAAAATATTTTCCAAAACTTGTATAGTTCCCCAATTTATGGTTATTTTTGTAGTAATTTGTAAATAAATCTTGTTTTATTGTTAAAACTATCTCTAGAATATTTTTCATTGGAATTAATGATAAAATCTGTGCAAATTTCAGATTAAAAGAGGCTAAATCTTGAAGTGCTAAAGGTGGTAGTTGCGCTCAGCTCACCATTTGGGCTCAACGTGCATCCATCGCTAAGCGCAGCTTCAGCGCGCTTAGAGTGACAAAAGAATCTGGCAGAACATCAATATGAAGGAGAATCTGGCAAAACAAATAAATCTTGTTTTTTTTCTTCTTTTTCTTTTTCATTTCTTTCTCTTTTCACCATAACTAGGTTTAGAAGGAAAATCCTCACTATAAAGTCCTGAATGGCCAGTTCACAACTCTATTCGGAGTCATTTCTTTCTTACCGCTCATAATTCTCTAAATTATTTTGCTTTTTCAAAAGAAAGAACGTACCAGCCATTACTTTAGGTCGTCACGTGAAAATAAAAGAATAAAATACGGTCGATAAACTCTTTTACAAATAAAGTTACTAACGCTTTCTTTTCAAAGAACAAGATCGATCATAAATGCATTCATCATTTAAAGCTGTCCAAAATATGGGAGTTTTACAAAATATATAGTGTCATCCAGAGCAAAGGTGTCCATAGTGGTGGCTTCAGCCACATGTATACAATAATCAAATTTCTATACATCAGGTCTACCCATACAAAAACAAAAGAGTAAACCTAACAGTCAGTCCTAGATACACCCACCCTCAAAAGTATACAAAACTAATCCAAAAAGCTGTCCACTAGGATGAAGAGCCTCCGCTGATCGCCATCTCCCTCGGGCCGCTATCCTCCGTAGAGTCTGCCTCAGATGCCGACATGACTTCCTCGGGAGAATCCACCTCAAGAAGTGGATCCTCATCACCCTCTAGAAAGTCAAGGGCATCCACAGCAGGCTCAGGAGGTAGCTCCTCCAGGTCCTCCTCAGGGTCTTCCTCGGATGACGTTACCTCGATCACTTGAACGGGCTCCACTAGACGATATGGTGTAGGCGTGGGTAGTATCCACTCCACAGTGCGCTGAAGCGTCCGTGCAGGTTCATCTGGATGCACCAAAGAAGTAGCCGTGAATCGAATGGTGCCCCGAAATCGGCACCTCGTGTTGCCTTCGAGGGTCTCCCAAGCTCCCTCTAGGCACTCCATCTCTACTCGATCACGGATTAGCTGCGCCGCCATCACGATCTACAAGAAAGAAGAGAAAGGGGTAGACTCTTTCACAAGGATCTAACTGTGCTGCACACGATACGTCTCATAAACACTACATGCAATAAAAGGGGTATTTTAAGGCTTTCCATCTCTGGTAATCGATTACACAGCCTTGGCAATCGATTACCAGAGGCTAAACTTGAATTACACAGCCTCAGGACATGAAACATGCAATAATACACTGTGTAATCGATTACACATGCCTGGTAATCGATTACCAGTGACCCATTCCTCTGTGTAATCGATTACACAGGCTGGTAATCGATTACCAGAGGCTTCCATCAACTCCCAGTTCCCTTTTTAAGCCTGGTAATCGATTACACCCCTTGGTAATCGATTACCAGAGGCTTCCTTAGCTTCCTGACCTCGTTTTTAAGCCTGGTAATCGATTACATCCCCTGGTAATCGATTACCAGAGACCATCTTAGCTCCCTGTCTTCATTTTTAAGCCTTGTAATCGATTACCCACCCTTGGTAATCGATTACCAGAGACCATATCTCACATATCAATCAATTTTCACAGCTGGCCAGCCACCACAAGCCTCCTTGCTTTGTGGTCTTGTTTTCCTTTTATCTGTTGACTGCCAGGAGCTCGCCTGCTTAGGTACATCACAGGTTCTCACTGACCGACTATGCCCGGGTTGGGTCGGGATTGGTCAAGCTTGGTTTTGGGCAATAGCACCCCACCTGACGTCCCCAAGGTCTCCTGACCACCGCGACATATCTCCAGGTACCACTCTGTGGTCAACAATAAAAGCAGGAAGTTTCACCCTTCAACACTTCCTCATCTCAAGCTTGTAGGATTATGGGGTACCCATCACATGTGGTACTAGGTGGCGGTCGGGCGATGGTGCACAACAAGTTTTTCACATCCACAAAGCGCGCATAAACCCACCATCCCCTGTTGCCCACCTCCATCTGAGCTCACGTACTCCCACGTAGCCCATATCCTCGTTTCTCTCAACACCGGGTCCCCATCAATCCTCTCAAGCTTCCACAACATCCAAGCAAAACAACATTCAAACAGCACAAGCTATCACAGCCAAGCAAAACAGAGCAAAGGCAGAAACTCTGCTCAACACATCAACCAAAATCACAGCTTTTCTCACTTAAAGACCCCAGTAACAATTCCTTCGATCCAATTCGTTAACCGTTGGATCGACTCCAAACTTTTACTGGAAGTCTATAGTGCATAAGCCTACATTGTGACCGTTGGGATCGACTAGCAAACATCCAGAACTCATTCTGTACTACTCTTTCCACAGCCAACCACACACAAGCATTTTCTGCACCAAGCTAAAATTCTGCTGCACCTATTTTGACAGCAAAATTCTGCACAAGTGCAGATTTCGAAAATCACACTTCCCCTCATCCAATCTTGCTCAAATCAAATCCTACAAGTCCCAAATCATGTAACAAACATGTCTAAACCAGAGCCAAGCTTCAAACCACAGCAACACAAAATCTAGGTGTCCAAAACCCCTCAAATCAATGGGTTTTCTAGGTTTGAAAAGTGAAATTTAGAATGAGGTAAATTTGAAGCAAACTCTCACCTCACACAAGTCCATAACATCAATCTAAACTTGCCCAAACTGGATTTACACCTAAAATTCCACCAAATCAAAATTTGACTCTTCAACACCCAATTTTGCCCTAGAAATGGCTCTTGGTTCACTTTGGTCATTTGTTTTTCTCTCTAGCTCAGCCTAACCTTTCTCACATGTTCTAAATGAAATTTCAAGCTAGTATTAACTCACTCTAACCTCCATTTACCACAGAATTCAGACTTAGCCTTCCAACTCTCAAAGTCTCACTCTTTTTCCACTCATAACATCACATTCTCACTTTCTAACCCTAGGTTAACTCTACCCTTCATCTCTAACAGTTTCCATAGGCAATCTCAGCATATAAACATCATCACAAAACCCTAAAACAGAATGGGTATGTCTAACTCATCCAAGCATGGCAATTTCAACAAGCTTTCAACAAGTTCCTTCACAAATAATCATTACACAGCAGAAAACTAACAAAACCACCCATCATATCTCCCAAAACCCCATACCCACGAAATTTAAGAGAGAAAGAAGTCCACCCAAACCTGGATTTTCGAAGTCCCACTCGTAGCCACGCACTTCACGACCCCGAAAATGCTCTCCTTTCACGATTTGGGGCAGAAATGAGCACCAAAGGTTGAAGCTTTGTGTGGAGCTTCAATGGAGAATGAAGAAGAAGAAAGGCAACGTGAGGGAGAGGGAGAGAGAGAGAGCTGTTCTGAAATTGGGCTGAGTGAAGAGAGAGAGGGTTGCTTTTTGGGTTTTAATAAAAGGGTTTTCTCTTTTTCTATTATTTTATATAAGCAATGCCACATGTCTCCATTTGAGTGGAGCAAGAAGGGCCCACTTTCTCTTTTTGACTGTGACCCATACTCAGTCACAAAAGTGAGGAAAATCTGACCTTAGAAACGCTAAAATCCTGCCTCGGGTTGCGTGCCATTTCTCTGGTTCCAGTTTCTCGCGTTTCTCTGTGTCCGTCGGGGCCAGTTTTCGAAAGCAAGCAATATGTATATCAAAACGCTCAGAATAAAACCCCGAGCGTGGTTCAGAGGTTGGTTTCGTTAAATTCTAAGTCGCACGCAAAACGATGATTTTTGACTAATTAATTAGGAATTAACCCATAACCTCCCAGTTATGGATTTCTCTCCCTTAATTAGTCCAACCCGCATATCTTGCCCCCACTATTCCTATTTCTACCAAGAACATATCTATACATATACACTGAATAATACTTATATATATATCTATATAATCATTCAAAATACATCGTTTTCGAAAATTCCGGGTAGAATTTCCAGGATGTTACAATACTCCCACCCTTTTAGGAATTTCGTCCCCGAAATTAACTACTCTATGAACAAACTTGGGTACAATTCTCTCATCCTATCTTCCAACTCCCATGTAGAATCACCCTCATCGGTTCCCCATTGCACCTTCACCAATGCGATCTCCTTTCCTCTCAACGACTTCATTCTTCGGTCAGTGATCTTCTGAGGTTGTGCTTTATAGGTGAGGTTATCCTTCACCTGTACCTCGTCCACTGCAAGAATATGTGATGGATCCGGGTTGTATCGTCTCAGCTGAGAGACATGGAACACAGGGTGCAAATTCGATAAACTCGGAGGTAAGGCGATATGATAAGCTACAGGCCCAATCTTCTTCAAAATCTGATATGGACCTAGATACTTGGGTGTCAACTTCCTAGCCTTGAGAGCTCTTCCGACTCCGGTTATGGGAGAAACCTTCAAAAACACATGTTCTCCTTCCTGAAAATCTAGTGGCTTCCTCCTTCTATCATAGTAGCTCTTCTGCCTATCCTGAGATGCTTTTATCTTCTCTCGAATCAACTTCACTTGTTCGTTAATCTGTTGTAGCATTTCAGGTCCAAGAAGTACCGCTTCTCCATCATCATACCAACAAATAGGAGTTTTGCACTTCCGTCCATATAGAGCTTCAAAAGGAGCCATACCAATACTGGCTTGGTAGCTATTGTTGTAAGTAAACTCAATCAATGGCAAACAATCCATCCAGCTACCTTGTTGCTCTATAATACACGCCCGAAGTAGATCCTCTAGAGTCTGAATGGTTCGTTCAGTCTGACCATCTGTTTGAGGATGATAAGCTGAACTAAGCTTCAGCTTTGTCCCCAAGGCTTCATGTAGACTCGTCCAAAATCGCGAAGTGAACCTTGGATCCCTGTCAGATACAATACTGGAAGGAATTCCATGCAACCTTACTACTTCCTTGATGTACAACTCCACTAGCTTTTCCATTCTATACTTCATATTCACCGGAATAAAATGAGCAGATTTGGTGAGTCGGTCTACTATGACCCGCACGGCATCATGCCCACGACTAGTCTTGGGTAAACTAGATACAAAATCCATAGATATGCTCTCCCATTTCCATTCCGGAATCTCCAATGGCTTCAATTCTCCCGATGGTCGCTGGTGCTCAACCTTAGCCTTTTGACATGTCAAACATCTTGCTACATATTCAGCTACATCTTTCTTCATGCCATGCCACCAAAAACTTCTCTTCAAATCTTGGTACATCTTAGTCATTCCTGGATGGAAACTAAGACGACTTTTATGTGCTTCCTCCAAAATCTTAACTTTCAAATCATCTAGAGATGGCACACATATCCTCCCCTTGAATCTAATTAACCCGGTTGTATCCTTCTCAAACTCCACACCCTTACCCCCCATTACATCTAACACCTTGCCTTGCAAAAACGGATCATCCCCTTGAGCCTCGCGTATGTGGTCTACAAATTCATTGGTAATCTGCAACGTTCCCACAAATAAGCTCTTGGGTCGCACCTCGATTGCTAGATTCAGATCTCGGAACTCCTCTATCAATCTCTGCTCCAAACTCATCATAGTCGCAACATGTAAAGATTTCCGGCTTAGCGCATCGGCTACTACATTAGCCTTTCCTGGATGGTAGGAAAGTCCAAAATCATAATCCTTAAGGAACTCCATCCATCTTCGTTGCCTCATATTGAGCTCCTTCTGATCGAACAAGTACTTGAGACTCTTGTGGTCACTAAAAACTTCGAAACGAGTACCGTACAAATAATGCCTCCAAATCTTTAAGGCAAAGACCACCGCTGCTAGTTCCAAGTCATGAGTCGGATAGTTAACTTCATGAGGACGTAATTGACGTGAAGCATACGCCACTACTCTTCCCTCTTGCATCAACACACACCCCAAGCCTTGCCCGCTCGCATCGCAATACACTTCAAATGTTCTCTTAGGGTCGGGCAAAATTAACACTGGAGCTGTCGTCAACCGCCTCTTTAACTCTTGGAAACTTTGATCACACTTCTCATTCCAGACAAACTTCTCATTCTTACGAGTCAACTTAGTTAGGGGCAATGCCAATTTAGAAAATCCCTCAATGAACTTTCTATAATAGCCAGCCAACCCCAAGAAGCTTCGAACCTCCGTTGGAGTTGTCGGTTGTTGCCACTCCATAACCGACTCCACCTTGTTCGGATCCACCGCAACCCCGTCCTTAGAAATCACGTGTCCTAAGAACTGCACTTTCTCCAACCAAAATTCACATTTTGACAGTTTGGCGAACAACTTCCTGTCCCTCAGGATATGCAATACAATCCTCAAGTGCTTCTCATGCTCCTCCTTATTCCTTGAATACACTAGGATATCATCAATAAACACAACCACAAATTGGTCCAAGTAATCATGGAATATACGGTTCATATAGTCCATGAAAATAGCCGGAGCATTAGTCACTCCAAATGGCATGACTAAATACTCGTAGTGCCCATACCGAGTCCGAAATGCAGTCTTTGGGATATCTTCCTTCTTAACTCGGATTTGATGATACCCCGATCGCAAATCTATCTTCGAAAATACCGTTGCTCCCCTCAATTGGTCAATCAAATCATCTATCCTTGGTAGAGGATATTTGTTCTTGATAGTGACCTTGTTTAACTGCCGGTAGTCTACACACATCCTCATACTTCCATCCTTCTTTTTAACCAACAAGACCGGCGCTCCCCACGGTGATGCGCTTGGACGAACAAATTGTTTGCTCAAAAGATCCTGTACTTGTGCCTTCACCTCTGCTAGTTCCACCGGAGACATTCTATAAGGCGCAATCGACACTGGATTCGCCCCAGGTACCAAGTCAATAATGAATTCCACTTCTCTCTCAGGTGGCAATTCACAAACATCATCCGGAAAAACTTCTGGAAATTCTGACACCACCGGTATACAACTAACTTCAGCGTCCTCTTCCGCATACATAGAGAACAACACCATGTAAGTTCGAACATCCCCCGTTCCTTCGTTGGCTGCATCATCTTTCAAAGATTCACTTGGAACTACATCTCCACCAAACACTAGCATCTTCTCCTTACAGTCTAGAAAGATATGGTTAGTAGATAACCAATCCATCCCCAAGATCACATCTAGATGAGCTAAAGGTAGGCAAATCAAATCCGCCATAAAAGATCGACCCTCAACAATTATGGGACACTTCAAACACACCCGAGAGGTGGCTACAGGCTCGCTCGTCGGAGTAGACACCACCATATCATATGGTAACTCCGTCGCACATAACCCCAACCTCTCCACACATGCATGAGATATGAAAGAATGCGTGGCACCTGAATCATAAAGTACATCTAGTAGTTTATCAGCAATCAAACACTTACCCCGTATCAAATCGTCGGAGGCAGCCGCTTCTGAGCCACTCATAGCAAATACCCGAGAGGGTACTTTTGGTCTTCCACCACTAATGTTGTTGTTGCTAACATTACCGCTCCTTGTGGAATTAGTGGGTCCACGATTGACGGTGTTGGAATTGGCAGTTACCGTCGGTCTCCCGGTCACCCTACATTCTCGAGCATAATGGCCCACCTTGCCACACACATAACAACGGTTCTCCTGTGTCTGCTGGAGCTGTGGGCAATTCCTCTTAAGATGCGGTCCTCCACACTGAAAACATTGTACCCCAGTCCCCCTTGACTGGCTCGTGTTGGAGGCAGCCATAGGTTGCTTCCCCTTGTTGCTAGCATACGGCTTCATCCTCTTGTTACCATTCCCCCTAAAAGGATGGTTTCTCTGAGGTCCTCCAACACCTCTAGCTTGCCTCTCTTTCATCTTGTCCTCAAAAATCCTGCACTTTGTCACCAACTGATTAAAATCCGTGATCTGCATATAACTAACCGCCTGTTGGATCTCCAACCGAAGCCCATTCTCAAACTGAGCACATAAATCTTCCTCATTCCGAGCATCTTGGTATTGAGGCCAATACTGCAGAAGCTCATTAAACTTAGCCGTGTACTCCCCAACAGACATGTTTCCTTGCTTCAAATCCAGAAATTCCCTCGCCTTCCGCTTCCTGAGATCTCGTGGGAAGTAATTCTCCAGGAATTTGTCCTTGAAGGCATTCCAAGGAATCACACCTCCAGGTGCAACAAATGAAGGCTTCACGAACTTCCACCAATTCTCGGCCTCCCCTTGGAGCATAAATGTCGCATAAAGGACCTTATGCTCCTCAAGGCAACCCATCGCCTCAAAAATCTTTTCCGTCTCAGCTAACCACAACCTAGCACCTTCCGGATCATAGTCTCCACTGAACTTTGGCGGGTGGTTCTTACGGAAAGCCATGAGTCCCCGATACTCCGCCGGCTCCACATCACGTTCCTGCACTAGAGTTTCCAGCACAGCGGTGATGCGGTCAAGGACGTCACGGTTCTGATCCCTACCACGTCCTGCCATACCTATCCTGTAGGGAAACTATTAGCACCCAAGAAATCCTAATGAGAGAGTGTACCACACAGGCTATGACAGTTATAACAACATCCTTCTCTTTATACATACTCATACACACAACAACCCTATGAATCATTCACACATCCATGCTCAAGACAATAAGGCAGAAATACACACAATGTGTGACTTAACGTCACTCCCCGAAACCTACATCCAAGTTTCAGAGATACACAGCATTCACACAGCAAGACCATAACAGGTTCACTAGAATCCAACTTTTGCTCTGATACCACCAATTGTGGCGTCCCTAAATTAATGACTGGTTTGATAGTAATAATTTAAATAACAAAAACCATGGTAATTTTTTTTTTTTTTTTCTTCTTTTTCTTTTTCATTTCTTTCTCTTTTCACCATAACTAGGTTTAGAAGGAAAATCCTCACTATAAAGTCCTGAATGGCCAGTTCACAACTCTATTCGGAGTCATTTCTTTCTTACCGCTCATAATTCTCTAAATTATTTTGCTTTTTCAAAAGAAAGAACGTACCAGCCATTACTTTAGGTCGTCACGTGAAAATAAAAGAATAAAATACGGTCGATAAACTCTTTTACAAATAAAGTTACTAACGCTTTCTTTTCAAAGAACAAGATCGATCATAAATGCATTCATCATTTAAAGCTGTCCAAAATATGGGAGTTTTACAAAATATATAGTGTCATCCAGAGCAAAGGTGTCCATAGTGGTGGCTTCAGCCACATGTATACAATAATCAAATTTCTATACATCAGGTCTACCCATACAAAAACAAAAGAGTAAACCTAACAGTCAGTCCTAGATACACCCACCCTCAAAAGTATACAAAACTAATCCAAAAAGCTGTCCACTAGGATGAAGAGCCTCCGCTGATCGCCATCTCCCTCGGGCCGCTATCCTCCGTAGAGTCTGCCTCAGATGCCGACATGACTTCCTCGGGAGAATCCACCTCAAGAAGTGGATCCTCATCACCCTCTAGAAAGTCAAGGGCATCCACAGCAGGCTCAGGAGGTAGCTCCTCCAGGTCCTCCTCAGGGTCTTCCTCGGATGACGTTACCTCGATCACTTGAACGGGCTCCACTAGACGATATGGTGTAGGCGTGGGTAGTATCCACTCCACAGTGCGCTGAAGCGTCCGTGCAGGTTCATCTGGATGCACCAAAGAAGTAGCCGTGAATCGAATGGTGCCCCGAAATCGGCACCTCGTGTTGCCTTCGAGGGTCTCCCAAGCTCCCTCTAGGCACTCCATCTCTACTCGATCACGGATTAGCTGCGCCGCCATCACGATCTACAAGAAAGAAGAGAAAGGGGTAGACTCTTTCACAAGGATCTAACTGTGCTGCACACGATACGTCTCATAAACACTACATGCAATAAAAGGGGTATTTTAAGGCTTTCCATCTCTGGTAATCGATTACACAGCCTTGGTAATCGATTACCAGAGGCTAAACTTGAATTACACAGCCTCAGGACATGAAACATGCAATAATACACTGTGTAATCGATTACACATGCCTGGTAATCGATTACCAGTGACCCATTCCTCTGTGCAATCGATTACACAGGCTGGTAATCGATTACCAGAGGCTTCCATCAACTCCCAGTTCCCTTTTTAAGCCTGGTAATCGATTACACCCCTTGGTAATCGATTACCAGAGGCTTCCTTAGCTTCCTGACCTCGTTTTTAAGCCTGGTAATCGATTACATCCCCTGGTAATCGATTACCAGAGACCATCTTAGCTCCCTGTCTTCATTTTTAAGCCTTGTAATCGATTACCCACCCTTGGTAATCGATTACCAGAGACCATATCTCACATATCAATCAATTTTCACAGCTGGCCAGCCACCACAAGCCTCCTTGCTTTGTGGTCTTGTTTTCCTTTTATCTGTTGACTGCCAGGAGCTCGCCTGCTTAGGTACATCACAGGTTCTCACTGACCGACTATGCCCGGGTTGGGTCGGGATTGGTCAAGCTTGGTTTTGGGCAATAGCACCCCACCTGACGTCCCCAAGGTCTCCTGACCACCGCGACATATCTCCAGGTACCACTCTGTGGTCAACAATAAAAGCAGGAAGTTTCACCCTTCAACACTTCCTCATCTCAAGCTTGTAGGATTATGGGGTACCCATCACATGTGGTACTAGGTGGCGGTCGGGCGATGGTGCACAACAAGTTTTTCACATCCACAAAGCGCGCATAAACCCACCATCCCCTGTTGCCCACCTCCATCTGAGCTCACGTACTCCCACGTAGCCCATATCCTCGTTTCTCTCAACACCGGGTCCCCATCAATCCTCTCAAGCTTCCACAACATCCAAGCAAAACAACATTCAAACAGCACAAGCTATCACAGCCAAGCAAAACAGAGCAAAGGCAGAAACTCTGCTCAACACATCAACCAAAATCACAGCTTTTCTCACTTAAAGACCCCAGTAACAATTCCTTCGATCCAATTCGTTAACCGTTGGATCGACTCCAAACTTTTACTGGAAGTCTATAGTGCATAAGCCTACATTGTGACCGTTGGGATCGACTAGCAAACATCCAGAACTCATTCTGTACTACTCTTTCCACAGCCAACCACACACAAGCATTTTCTGCACCAAGCTAAAATTCTGCTGCACCTATTTTGACAGCAAAATTCTGCACAAGTGCAGATTTCGAAAATCACACTTCCCCTCATCCAATCTTGCTCAAATCAAATCCTACAAGTCCCAAATCATGTAACAAACATGTCTAAACCAGAGCCAAGCTTCAAACCACAGCAACACAAAATCTAGGTGTCCAAAACCCCTCAAATCAATGGGTTTTCTAGGTTTGAAAAGTGAAATTTAGAATGAGGTAAATTTGAAGCAAACTCTCACCTCACACAAGTCCATAACATCAATCTAAACTTGCCCAAACTGGATTTACACCTAAAATTCCACCAAATCAAAATTTGACTCTTCAACACCCAATTTTGCCCTAGAAATGGCTCTTGGTTCACTTTGGTCATTTGTTTTTCTCTCTAGCTCAGCCTAACCTTTCTCACATGTTCTAAATGAAATTTCAAGCTAGTATTAACTCACTCTAACCTCCATTTACCACAGAATTCAGACTTAGCCTTCCAACTCTCAAAGTCTCACTCTTTTTCCACTCATAACATCACATTCTCACTTTCTAACCCTAGGTTAACTCTACCCTTCATCTCTAACAGTTTCCATAGGCAATCTCAGCATATAAACATCATCACAAAACCCTAAAACAGAATGGGTATGTCTAACTCATCCAAGCATGGCAATTTCAACAAGCTTTCAACAAGTTCCTTCACAAATAATCATTACACAGCAGAAAACTAACAAAACCACCCATCATATCTCCCAAAACCCCATACCCACGAAATTTAAGAGAGAAAGAAGTCCACCCAAACCTGGATTTTCGAAGTCCCACTCGTAGCCACGCACTTCACGACCCCGAAAATGCTCTCCTTTCACGATTTGGGGCAGAAATGAGCACCAAAGGTTGAAGCTTTGTGTGGAGCTTCAATGGAGAATGAAGAAGAAGAAAGGCAACGTGAGGGAGAGGGAGAGAGAGAGAGCTGTTCTGAAATTGGGCTGAGTGAAGAGAGAGAGGGTTGCTTTTTGGGTTTTAATAAAAGGGTTTTCTCTTTTTCTATTATTTTATATAAGCAATGCCACATGTCTCCATTTGAGTGGAGCAAGAAGGGCCCACTTTCTCTTTTTGACTGTGACCCATACTCAGTCACAAAAGTGAGGAAAATCTGACCTTAGAAACGCTAAAATCCTGCCTCGGGTTGTGTGCCATTTCTCTGGTTCCAGTTTCTCGCGTTTCTCTGTGTCCGTCGGGGCCAGTTTTCGAAAGCAAGCAATATGTATATCAAAACGCTCAGAATAAAACCCCGAGCGTGGTTCAGAGGTTGGTTTCGTTAAATTCTAAGTCGCACGCAAAACGATGATTTTTGACTAATTAATTAGGAATTAACCCATAACCTCCCAGTTATGGATTTCTCTCCCTTAATTAGTCCAACCCGCATATCTTGCCCCCACTATTCCTATTTCTACCAAGAACATATCTATACATATACACTGAATAATACTTATATATATATCTATATAATCATTCAAAATACATCGTTTTCGAAAATTCCGGGTAGAATTTCCAGGATGTTACAGACCGCATTTGGTGGCATGCCCCAGCCTAACACCTCGGGGGTCCTCAGCATCATCCACTGCAACCCTTACATTTCTCGATGGGAAGACTTCCTCCTGCCACGAAAGAAAGAGAGAAATTTGATCTTCTAGAGGAAAGGCTGAGGGCCATTGAGGGAATTGGAGATTACCCTTTTGCCGACATGGTGGAACTGTGCTTAGTGACTGACGTCGTCATCCTTCCCAAATTCAAGGTGCCAGACTTTGACAAGTACAAAGGGACTACTTGTCCTAAGAAACATCTGAAGATGTATTGTCGGAAGATAGGGGCATACATAAAAGATGAGAAACT
Organism: Glycine max; assembly: GCF_000004515.6. Classification (NCBI taxonomy): domain Eukaryota; kingdom Viridiplantae; phylum Streptophyta; class Magnoliopsida; order Fabales; family Fabaceae; genus Glycine; species Glycine max. Next base: position 29,067,133 of record NC_038255.2, read on the forward strand.
CTTGATGCATTTCTTTCAAGAGAGTTTGGTCGTGGCAGCAATTACCTGGTATACCAACCTAGAATCTTCCCGGATTCGTTCTTGAAAGGACCTAATGGCTGCCTTCATCAAGCAGTATCAATACAACTCTTACATGGCTCTCGATAGAACGTAATTGCAAAACATGTGCAAGAAGGAGCATGAGTCTTTCAAGGAGTACGCCCAGAGGTGGAGGGATATGGTAGCCCAAGTAGCACCTCCAATGATGGAGAGGGAGATGATAACCATGATAGTGGACACGTTACCGGTGTTCTACTATGAGAAAATGGTGGGTTATATGCCTTTGAGCTTTGTAGATATGGTATTTGCGGGCGAGAGAATTGAAGTGGGCTTAAGAAGGGGAAAATTCGATTATGCCGCTTTGACAAGTACTAGTAATAGAAGGGCCGGAACGGGTGGGGCTAAGAAAAAGGAGGGAGATGCCCATGTCATGACCGCATCTCCCACATGGCCAAAGTCCCAACAAACCCCTCACAACCCCACTTACCAATATCCCCTACCCCAGTACAATGGCGGAGGAGCTGCTACAAGGAATGATGAACAGGGGGAAGATTAAGGTCTACAGTGCGAAGAGAGGAGAAGGAGATGTATGCTTGCAGTCAGACTATAGAAACCCGTGTAAGCCCAAGCCTTTGGTGATCCACTTCACTAGGGACATCACCACTTAGAGACCTCGAGGTTTGCAGCCCTTCATAATCAAGTCGCCTGCGCCCTTCCCTTATAAAAGTGATAAGGCGGTGCCATGGAAATATGTCGCACAAGGGTCCGACAAAAGAAAGGACGCGTCCGTCGTGCGGGTTAAAGAGGACTTGCCATCCCCTAAAGTTACAAATATTTCCGGTACGAGTGGCATGACTTGTAGTGGATGAATCTTCGATGCACTCAAGCTGCCGATATGGTCAAAGGACAAAGGGAAGGAAAAGGCGGATGTAGGCAAAAGAGATAAGGCGGGCCTGACCCCGAATGACGAGGTCCTGGTTGGAAAGATCACAGAGGAAGGGGACGACTTCAGCAAGAAAGAGATATCAACTGAGGAGGCAACCGAGTTCCTAAGGATCATTCAACAAAGTGAATTCAAGGTGATTGAACAATTGAACAAAACTCCAGTTAGGATCTCTCTATTGGGGCTGCTCATGAACTCCAAGCATCATCGGGCACTGTTGGTCAAGATTTTGAATGAAGCCCATGTAGCTCAGGACATATCAGTAGAGGGCTTCGGGGGCATAGTCAACAATATCACTGCCAACAACTACCTTACTTTTTTCGACGAGGAGATACCAATCAAAGGCAGGGGACACAACAAAGCCTTGCACGTGTCTGTCAAATGCTTGGACCACATAGTGGCCAAGGTGCTCATCGACAATGACTCTTCCCTCAACGTCATGCCTAAAACCACATTGGATAAGCTGGCTTTTAACACACCACACATGAGGCCGAGTTCCATGGTGGTGCGGGCTTTCGATGGTAGCTGTCAGGATGTAAGGGGAGAGATCGACCTCCCAATTCAAATTGGGCCCCACATGTGTGTCAAATAACCTTCCAAATAATGGACATGAGCCCTACCTACAGTTGCTTGTTAGGCCGACCTTGGATCCACTTGGTTGGGGTGGTCCCGTCAATGCTGCACCAGAAATTAAAGTTTGTAGTGGAAGGATAGCTAGTTATAGTATCACGGGAGGAAGACATACTAGTGAGTTGTCCGTCTTCTACACCATATGTTGAGGCTACAAAGGAGTCATCGGAAACATCATTCCAAGCATTGGAAGTTATGAGCATTGCTTGTGTGGAATTTCCTCTAGTGCAGCCACGCTTATTTGATGCTGCTTTGATGGTGGCTCGGGTTATGTTAAGGGACGAATATGAGCCCGGAATGGGTCTAGGCCGAAATGGAGATGGCACGGAAAGCTTGGTGGAGTTCACTGAGAATCGTGGAAGATTCAGGTTGGGTTACAAACCTTCACATGCTGACACGAGGATAGTTGACCTAGAAAGGAAGGAGAGAAGCTTGGCTCATCTACAAGGGTGAGGACTACAAGGGGAAAGGGTCCCCATTTGTCATATCAGCGAAAGCTTTGTCAACACAGGGTGGATGCACGAAGACCAGGTTACGGTGATAGACGAAGAAACCCTTCAAGACCGACTGGGTTGGGTGCAGCCATGTCCTCCGAGCTTTGAATTGGGGAATTGGCAAATCGTCGAATGACCCGAGATTTCCATGACAAATTCAATGTAATCCAATATTTCCAACCCTATTGCTAGGCCTAGGTTGTAGGGTTTGCTTTTTTTTTTCGGGCATACCTCTTTCTTTAATGTTCCCACAAATTATAAATACACAACCCTTTTTCATTTGATGTGTTCCCTCTCGCATTTTCGTCTATTTTCATTCTTCTGCATATTTATTTTTGTTGCGATTAAATGATTTGATGTAGATCTAACAATGAGTCCCGTGAAAGTAGTGATACAGAGGACCCAGATGTTGATTTTGAGCAACTAATAAATCAAGTCGAGGAAAGAGAAGATGAGAATTGGGGGCTTCCTTCAGATTTAAAAAGAATGGTGGAGCAAGAGGAAAGGGAAGTGAAGCCACACCAAGAGGAGATAGAAGTTGTGAACCTAGGGGTTGACGGAGAGAGGAAAGAGGTCAAGGTTGGCACTTGCATGTCCGCAAATGTCTGAGATGAATTGGTGACTCTGTCGCGAGACTACCAAGACATCTTTGCTTGGTCCTACTAGGATATGCCTAGTTTGAGCTCGAATATCATGCACCACAAACTACCTTTGAATCCTGAGTATTCCCCGGTAAAGCAAAAACTGAGGAAAATGAAGCCCGAGATGTCCCTGAAAATATAGGAAGAAATGAAGAAGAAATTCGACGCTGGTTTCTTGGCCATTTCTCGGTACCCCGGAATGGTACCAAGCCAGTCCCTAAAAAGGATAGGAAGGTGCAAATGTGCGTGGACTATCGGGATTTAAACCAAGCCAATCCAAAGGATAACTTTCCTTTACCACACATCGATGTTCTCATAGATAACACAACCAATTTTGCCCTATTTTCTTCCATGGATGGGTTTTTGGGCTATAATCAGATAAAAATGGCATCGAAAGATATGGAAAAGACAACCTTCATCACTCTGTGGGGAACTTTCTGCTATAAGGTGTTGTCCTTTGGGCTCAAGAATGCTGGGGCAACATATCAGCGGGCCATGCTGGCATTATTCCATGACATGATGCATAAAGAGATTGAAGTCTACGTGGATGACATGATCGCTAAATCAAGGACCGAGGAGGAACACCTTGTCAGTTTGCGGAAGTTGTTCAAGCGATTGCGTAAATACAGGCTGAGGCTGAATCCTGCGAAATGTACTTTTGGGGTTAGATCCGAAAAGTTGCTCAACTTTGTCATTAGTCAGAAATGAATAGAGGTAGATCCAGACAAGGTAAAGGCAATCCTTGGAATGCCTGAGCCACGCATCGAGAAACAGGTCTGAGGTTTCCTATGAAGGTTGTACTACATAGTGAGGCTCATATCACAACTGACCTCCAATTGCGAGCCTCTTTTCAAATTGTTATGTAAAAATTAGTCCATCCAATGGGACGATGATTGTCAAGTGGCATATGAAAGGATTAAGCGGTGTCTGATGAATCCCCCTGTGATCATACCGCTAGTGCCCAGAAGACTTCTTATCCTATACATGACTATTTTAGATGAGTCAATGGGGTGCGTGATGGGATAGCACGATGAGTCTGGAAAAAGGGAGCGGGCTGTTTGTTATTTGAGCAAGAAGTTCATGGCATATGAGATGAACTACTCTTTGCTAGAAAGGATGTGTTGTGCCTTGGTATGGGCAGCTCATTGTCTGAGGCAGTATATGCTAAATTACACTACTTGGTTGGTGTCCAAAATGGATCCCGTCAAGTACATCTTCGAAAAGCCCGCCCTCACTAGATGGATAGCCCAGTGGCAGGTTCTGTTGTCAGAATTTGACACTGTCTGTGTCACTCAGAAGGCAATAAAAGGGAGTGCCTTGGTAGATTACCTAGCTCAATAGCCCGTTAATGACTATCAGCCTATGCATCCAGAATTCCCCGATGAGGACATCATGACCTTGTTTGAGGAGGAAGTAGAAGATGACAATAGAGACAAGTGGATTGTGTGGTTTGATGGCACGTCTAATGCACTAGGCCATGGAATTGGGGGCAGTATTGGTTTCCCCAGACGAACAATATATACCTTTCACGGCTAGGTTGGGCTTCAATTGCATAAACAACATAGTTGAGTATGAGGCATGTGCCCTTGGGATCCGAGTGGCGATCGACTTCAAGGTCAAGTTGCTCAAGGTATACGGGGACTCGGCATTGGTAATTCATCAGTTGAAGGGTGAATGGGAGACCAGAGACCACAAATTGGTGCCTTACCAGGCTTACATCAGGAAAATGATGGAATCCTTTGATGATATATCATTTCATCACATTCCTAGAGAGGAAAATCAGATGGTCGATGCCCTTGCCACTCTAGTGTCCATGTTCCAGCTAAGCCCGCACTGAGATTTGTTGTACATCGAATTCAGATGTCGTGGTAAGCCTGCACACTATTGTTTGATAGAAGAAGAGGAGGATGGTAAGCCTTAGTACTTCAATATCAAACGAAACATCGAAGACAAGGAATACCCGCCTGAGGCCTCTGACAACGACAAGAGGACATTACGAAGGTTGGCGGCTGGTTTCCTCCTGAGTGGAAACATCTTGTAGAAGAGGAACCATGACATGGTACTGCTTCAGTGTGTGGATGCAAGAGAGGCCGAACAAATGCTAATAGAGGTGCATGAGGGATCCTTTGGTACGCATGCCAATGGACATGCCATGGCCCGAAAGATTATGAGAGTGGGGTATTATTGGCTCACTATGGAGAGCGATTGTTGTGTTCATGTGAGGCAATGCCATAAGTGCCAGACCTTCACTGATAATGTCAATGCTCCACCTGTGCCATTGAACGTCTTAGCAGCACCTTGGCCATTCTCTATGTGGGGCATAGACGTGATCGGGGCCATCGAACCCAAGGCTTCCAACGGGCATTGCTTCATCTTAGTCGCCATTAATTACTTCACCAAGTGGGTGGAAGCAGCTTCATATGCTAGCGTGACTATGAATGTGGTGATCAAATTCATTAAGAAGGAGATAATCTGCAGGTATGGGTTGCCCAGGAAGATCATCACCGATAATGCCACCAATTTAAACAACAAAATGATGAAGGAAATGTGTGAGGATTTTAAAATCCAACACCATAATTCCACGCCTTATCGTCCAAAGATGAATGGGGCAGTTGAGGTTGCCAATAAAAACATCAAGAAAATCATTCAGAAGATGACCGTGTCATACAAAGATTGGCACGAGATGCTCCCCTTTGTGTTGCATGGTTATTGCACTTTTGTGCACACATCTACTGGGGCAACCCCTTTCTCTTTGGTGTACGGGATGGAAGTTGTGCTCCCGTTTGAGGTGGAGGTTCCTTCTTTGCGAATCCTAGCTGGGTTGGGGTTGGAAGAATCAAAATGGGCCCAAGCACGCTTTGATCAGTTGAATCTTATTGAAGGTAAAAGATTGGTCACCATAAGCCATGGGCGACTATATCAAAGCAGAGTGAAAAATGCTTTCGACAAGAGGGTATCCCACGCAAGTTTAGCGAGGGAGACCTTGTTCTAAAGAAGGTGTTGTAGGTTCCAAAGGACCATAGAGGGAAATGGGCCCCGAACAATGAAGGTTTGTTTGTTTTGAAGAAGGCTTTCTCGGGAGGGGCACTGTTGCTGATGAACATTGTTGACGAAGAGCTGCCTTCGCCTATGAATTCCAAAATCGTCAAGTGGTATTATGCATTCTGCGTGGGGCAATTCGAAGACTCAATGTTTGGGCTTCCTCAAGGACTCATATGGATCTCTAAGTTTTCAAATTTTTGTAAACCATAATCGCAACATTAATAAATATGGATTAATGATTTGCATCTCTACCTCTAGTGTTGTGTCCCTTACATTTTATTGTCTTTAAGAACATACATTCTCGTTCTTGCTCACTTATTCCAGAGCCATTTTGGCATGTTCAGCATGGGTGTTGTAAGCATTAAGTAAAATTGAACACGACAACACCCGTTTAATTATTACATTTTTACGTTCGATCATAAACATGCACGCATCTGCATCTTATCATCAAGGGACCCTGCAAATCGGAAAATGAACGAAGAGTCATTTTGGGTGTTGGTCAACACCACACCGACTTGGGTAAGCCTAGGGGCAAGTGAAAGGTGATACAATTATCTTGTGGTATATTTTCACATTTACATGATAACATTTTCTTTGTCAAAGCATTAGGGTAGGTACTAACAGGTGCTAGGCCCATGATCCGATCGATCACCACCCAGCGTTTGGCTAAAGACGTTAATGAAGCGCTCCTAGGAGGCAACCAATATCTCTAACTTTGCTCTTTAATTTCATGTTTCATACTTGTTTATTTTCTTGAATTATATCCTATATTCGCCTAAGTTTATATGCAATTATAGGGTTTTAAGAGAGAAAAAATATATAAGCAATGAATGACACAACTTTGCAAAGAATTTTTTGCAAAAAAGAAATAAAAAATTAGCTCGCCTGGGCAAGCGTAGTCTGGCGGAAAACATAAAAAAGGGAGGGGTGAAGCCAAATTTCACCCCATCTTCCCCTATTTTCTTCAAAACTCTTCAAGAGCTCCCTAGGAACCCCCGAGACCTCCATTGTTGGAGAAAATCCAAGCTTTTTCTACGCATTTATCTCAATTTTTCTTGCTTTCCATTCATCCCACTCACCAAAGTGCCATCTCTATCTATTTTTACTTCTTCCTTGTGGTATTTGGTGCTTTATTTGTTGTTTTCTTGGCAATATTTGTGAGGAAAGTCATGTGTATCCATGGGCTGAATGCTTTGGTTAAGGGGGGCTGCAATGGAGGGCTCTAGGCCAATCCTTGCTTCTTCTACCAATTTGCATGTCCTATGTGCTCTTTATCCCTCATTTTTTTCATGCTTCAACATGTGCACACCAAGTGTTTGATGAAATGCCACAAGGGTTAAGGCTGTGTTCTCTTTTAAGTTTTGAAGTGCGAACATGTTTAGTCACTTAGGTAGGGATGGTATCAAGTCAAATTGATAATTTACATAGGATTGTGGATTGAATTGAGAAAAAATCATTTGAATTGTTGATAGGAAAGTAACTTGTTGAGTTTTAAAGTTACGAACATTTCTTATTTATTTTGAAGCAAGTAAGCGGATTAAATTTGTGCTTAAATATTGTTTTGGACTCATGCTAAGGTTGTTCTAAAGTAATTTTATGCACAAATTAGCTTCTTGATTTGCTAGAAATAAGTGTACAAATATATACGTTTACATATATAGATATGTGCGTGTGTGTAGGAAAATATATATAGATAATAATATAAATTTTAAAGAGAAAAAGGGAGAAAAAAAGAAAATTTTCAATGACTAGCTATTCTTTCTTCTTGCTTGCTTAGGATGACTGAAATAATAGTTGCGTATTTCATGCAAACTAACTTTTTATGGATGTGTCATTGCAGGCAATGGCTTCAAAGAAGCTTCTCACTAAAAGGGCAAGGAAGGACGCCGTAGGGGAGGGATCCAGTGCAACCCCACAAGCAGAAATTGAATTTGACGGATTTCGTTTCTAAAGTGAGGAGCATCAGCACCGCTTCGAAGCAATCAAGGGTTGGTCTTTCCTTAAAGAGAGACGGGTCCAGCTAAGAGAAGGGGAATACACAGAATTCCAATATGAGGTTTCTAAGAGGCAGTTGTCTCAACTGACAAAGCCCATGGCTAAATATAACCCAGAGATAGTCATGGAATTCTATGCGAATGCATAGCCCACCAAAGAAGGAGTCAGGGATAAGCGCTCCTGGGTACAGGGCCAATGGATCCCCTATGATGAGGATGCCATCAACCAGTTCCTGGGGCATCCATTGGTCCTAGAGGAAGGGCAGCGTTGTAAGTTCAGCAAGAGAAGTTAGGTCTCAAGATTTGATGAGGAGGCCATAGGCCAGCTGCTATGCTCCCTGGGACAGGACTTTGCACGAAGCATGATGGGAAGACAAGTGCGGATCATGCACACTAGCATGACCACCCTAACACGAATCTGGATGACGCTTCTCCTCAGCAACATCCTTCCCAGCGATCATAATTCTAATCTCCCTTTGCCAAAATGCCAGTTGGTCTACACTATCTTGACCCAGGTCAGTATTCATGTGGCCCAACTTATCTCGGATGCCATTTATCAGTTTGCAGGTATCACTCCTCCAAGACACCCAGTGGATCCATAAAAGTCCAATAGAGCACTGGGATTTCCGGCCTTGATCACGGGTCTCTGCCAATTCTATGGGGTTCCTGATGCAATCCTACCCCGCAAGGGCATTGGATAGAAGACTCCAAGTAGATTGGGCTAGAGATGCAAGAGAAGGCCCTAGGGTTCTCATGAGCCTTAAGGTAGATTTCAGGCCCATGGGCTAAGTATGAGCCCACTTATCTTTGTACATATTAGATTAAGGTTTCATTATTTGTGGGTCTTGTATTTAGGGCTCCATATTGTAGGTAGGACACCTAGACTAGTTTCTGTATTAGGGGTAGTTTTGTAATTTCAAATGCATTGAATGAATATTTGATTTGTATGTGGGTAAAAAAATTTAATTGAGTTTGGAGAAGCCCAATCCAATTAAATTTTAGAGGGGGAGGTGAGCATTTACTTGCTACACCCCATTGCCACATCATATAGTCACACTTTGTGCATGTCCTTCATGCTTTACATCCCTTATGACACCTAAGCACACTTAGTGGAGAATCTTGGACTTGATCTTGGATTAGTGGGTTGAACCATAGCTAAAATTCACTAATCATAATTAGTGAAATTTTGGCTCCAAAATTTGGCTCCACAAATTCAATTTCAAATTCAAGTAAAATTTGAATAGAAATTCAAATTTCCCTCCAATTTTGTGTGACACTTAGGCTATAAATAAAGGCCATGTGTGTGCATTTTTTCAACTTTGATCATTTGAGAAATACACTTCAATGTTCAGACCTCTTTTGAGGCACAAAATTTCGTGCTATTAACCGTCTTTGAAAGCTTTGTCAGACATCACATTCAAAGACTGTTATTTACTAGAAAACATGGCTTTTATGACATGTCAACATCAACGGTTGCCAAAAACCATCATGGTAGACAATGTAGTGGCAGTCTTGTAATTATGTTTATTAACAATGAATACAGTTTTTGAATAACCGTCTTGGAATTTTTAGTTTAAGGACATTTATTAGAAAAACCATAGTTGGAGAGTGACTATATTGTCGAGTTTCTGAAAACCGTCATAGTAGACCCATGAGTACAAACATCTTTGAATGGTCTAAGCTATTTCTCATATTCTCTCGATCAGTCCCCCAATCACTTTAAACTTAGAATCCTCTTTCAATTTGTCTCTCGACCAAACCCTCAAATACCTCGATTTCATAATCCATGGCAAGACCTTCTAAGCCACACTCATCTTCCTATGAAGCACTCTCCAATGCTTCCTGTGTGTCCGAGGAAAAGGATCAAGTCAATGAGAAGATCAATGAAGAGGAAGGCGAGGAGGAGATCGAGGTGGTGGTGCGCCCCACTAGTTTCGATGATGACGACGAAGTCACTGGTGAAAATTCGCCAGACTCTTATGAAGATCCCGCTACCGCCAATGACACCGATGATGACTAGGTCAAAGTCTCCTCTTAGTCTTACCATAATTTTCGTACTTTGTTACTCATTTTGTTTTGTTCTAGGGTTTATACTTTACTTCTTCTTTGCTCATGCATGAGTTGTTATTGAGATTCAAGACTGTTATTCTGTATTTGGAGTTGCGTGTTTACTTGCCTTGTGTGCCCGTGAAAATATGGTGTATACCTTGTGTGTTTACGTTAGCGGCTTTCTTTTTCCTATGACTTGAATTATTTAAATTTGGGTTTTTTTTTTATCAAAGTAGCAAAACTATGTACTGTAGTTTGTTTGGATTGTTCTTTTGGAAAGGTTTCTTGATAAAATTTTCTCTATTGTCATTTAGAAAATGTATGCAACCATTATGGGAATCATGTCTTTCTTTTTGCTTTCTAATTTGCAGCTTAAGAGAGCATTGAGAGGAATCAAGGTAGAAGTTACTTATGGAAGTAATCTTAGATGCCATTAGATCACTGGAGTCACAAAAGAACACTTGGAGAGTTAACATAAGCAAGTTTTGCTGTTGTTTTGATTCTAATTTTTAATTTATCAATATCTAATTTTCTTTTGTTATTGCAGCTAAAATATCATGGCACATGTAGAGAATCATGTGTTGAACCCAAAGCGGGTCAATGGAATATGATTGATAAGGTGAATCTCTAAATGCATTTTTTTTGTTTGTATAGAAACTAATACAAATGTTTAAAAATACTGCAGTGGCCTCTTTGAATGATCGAGTCTATTCAAGAGTATTATTTATCTTAGAAAATATGGTACTTGTGTGTTCTTTTTATGATGCTAAGTAATCTAATAATGATTTTTATGTGACATTCATGTTCAAGCTTAAAATTTATGTTTAAGTTATTTTATCTTTGTTCAAGTTGTATTGTCAATGTTCAGGTGAATGGATCTGTCATACATATGTCAGATATGGGTAGTGTGCTATAATGTAGTAAATACAAGGAATTATTAAAATTAAATTTATTTTCGATTACAGTATTGTAAGCCACTTAGTTCTATTATATAATTATTTGTTTGCAAAAAAATAAAGATTTGATCCCTTGTTATATTTTGTAGAAAATGGTTAATGGTGGTGCTTTGCAACATTGGACTTGCCTCAACTTTTCTAGAAAAATGAACCAAGAGTTGTCAATTCCATTTTATCATGAATTAACCAAAATGTGTAATAACAAGGGCATGACTCATTACTAGAAAAAAAACACTTTTAATATCGGTTATTTTGGACATTCAACATTGATTTTCAACTGATGTTGAAACAATTGTTGTTAAAAGTAGGTCATTTTTAACATTGGTTATAAAAACCGATGTTGAAATCCACTATACAACATTGGTTCTACCCAAAAACAATGTGATATAGTAGTAGCAGATAACAAAAAAATATAAGACATCAATTCTATCAAAACCAATGTTGATATCCACTATACAACATCGGTTCTACCCAAAACCGATGTGATATAGTAGTAGCCAATAGCCAAAAAAAGCATAAACGACATCGGTTCTGCCCAAACTGACATTGTATAGTACCATACAACATCGGTTTTGGGGAGAAGTAATGTTGTTTTTGCATTTTTTAACATTTTATTTATTTATTAAATGAACTCGAACCTGCAAATTAAAAACAGAACCAATCCAGACAATATACATTATATTGAAATTATTATTAAATAAATACTAATAAATACAATAATGTCAATACATAAATATCATCTATAACCTAAGATTTACATAAGTCCAACATTTGCAAAATTCCTTAAACATTACTTAGTGCTTCATTTTTAACTCTTAGTAAACATCTTGCCCACTAAATGCGAATTGCCTTTATTGTCTCTGGTTCCAATGACCATGGATCAAAAAAATAATGCATGATATGATAAAAACATAGCTTAATCAGTATAAATAATAACAACTATAAGAAATTAAATTAGTTTTGAAGTAAACAATTACCATTTCCCAATTATCAATGAAACCTCCTAGGACTATGGTTGACATCCAATGCATGACATAATAGTCATACTCAGTGCTTCCTCTTTGTCTATTATGCTAAATTCAATAAGATGTTCAAAGTTGCACAAAATTAGTGTACAAAGTAATAAAATGTCATTTTGAAGAGATCAAACATTGTTTAAATGACTTACTTTTATTGGAATCCATTTAGCAGTTGCCTTTTATTTACTTCCATGATTATTGTTGAATCCCTTCAAAGCACTAGTTAAGAGAAACATGCATGTATATTGTACAATTAAAATATTGATGTCAAATACTAATGATAAAGCAAATGTGTTATAAATTAGGATTGGTCTGTTAACCATTCCTTTCACGTAGTTTTCGGGCTTATTGTTGGGATCATTGTCTTTAGGACATATAACCACCAGTTGCCAATGTCCACTGCATTGAAGAAGATTTAGTTATTGTAATGCATACATTTTTTAAATTGATTGGTTCAATTTTACTTATCCATTTAGGTAGGCTCCTAGGTAGATATCTCTTTGTGAATTCTGCATCCATTTTTTAATATAATCCTCAGATTCATAATCCAATTGCCCAGATCTCTCTATGGACTATGGCTCAAGGAATCCATACATAGATACATAGAGGCATTCGCCAATCCCAAACTTAACTTATTCATATGCCTATTATTGTTAAAATAAAGTAAATTATGCATCAATTTAAAATAATCAATTAGGTAATGGACTGTAATTTAAATTTACTTACATAATCCACAATTGTATAGCAATGATATTCAAACATTGATCATCATGTGCTATTTACCCAAGATCTTCATGCTTTATGTACAAGGGACATTATCATTGTACACCCAAAACACAGTTGCATCCCACGACACTTACATAGGCTTAAGGAAACGTTGCGGGATCATTAATGTCATCTGGTATATGGGATCGTTATCAGGTTCTAGCCTATCAACAGGCTTCATCGGTCCCTTTGGTACATGTTTATCCTACACAGTTAATAAACATAAGTCAAAGACAATCAACACTTTATTTGTAACAAATCCTTTTTAAAGAATAATAAACACAACAAAAAGGAAATACCTTTTCTGAAAAAGGCTATACAAGATGTGTCGGTCAAACAAGGAAGGTGATAAGGATCTGTCCCAATAATTGAACCTCGTCAGTGGGTACAGGGATGCAAGCATCAACATCTCAAACTTCCGATCAACACCCACCTTCACTAGATCATTGCCCAAAGGGACATGGTGCACAGTTGTCAACCACTCATAAACTCTTCCATGGGAAACAAGGCGGGGAGGATTGTCATCAACATACAACCCATGCCTGTTTGATGCATCCGTCTCTGGGTCCTACCCCAAGGGATCAACACAACTTCCCTATATGCTGACATGAGCACCGAAAGAAGCTACCTCAGGCTCAACAAGAGGTATGATTCCCTAGGACTACATTTGGCTGAAGGACGACATTAGTTGTCTTGTCACTTTTTTAGTGATCGAACATAGATGTGCGGGAGCCTGCTGAAGCTGGTACAAAGTATTTCCTAGCCACCACACCAGTTATAGCAGCACAGACACAAACATTGTGCTTTGGTCACCCAATGGCAACAGTCAGTACATCCTGACGTCCATGGGCTACAAAGTTACCCTGTGCAGATTTCTCTTCTCGGAAATCCTGCAATCAACAAAATCATGAAACTATTTATGGACTATTATTGCTATTATATATAGAGACAATTGAAACTAAAAATTAACTTACAATCCCATTAGCAATTTGGTGTGCCGCCTCAGATGTCATATGACCAGATTTTTTTGTATGAGTCATCTTCCACTTCACGTGTCGTCTAATGGGAGATGGAGGATCAACAATTGTTTCAGTGTTCCCGGATTGGATTGCTTGCTCCAATCATTTCTTTTTTTTCCTCCATTAACTTTTGTTCAAGAAAATCATAACCCTCACGAGACAACATGTGAGAGGCCGTGTTTTTTTCTGCATCAATTGTGCCTTCTTTCTAACATCTTGTTAGAAATAGAAAATATATAAAAAAATACTTAAATCAATTGTAAATGTCAATTTCAAAAAGTTAAAGGACCATAACTAACCTCCCATGAAGAGTCTCTACAGCTTTGACAAAATTGGTTCCACTTCTCTTTGCTAAATTTGTACTTCTCATAGACTTTGTCATCGTTGTTCTCCTTGCCTTCTGTTAGAGCCCATTTAGAGGTCAAATCAACCTTAAATTGCCTCCAATGCTCTCCAACAGTCTACAGGATTTTCTTCTTCGTCCTTTTATTGGACGCTTCAGAAATATAAAATTTAGCCTCATATACAAAATGCATTGTAAAGTTAGTGAATAACAAAAATGTGTCGGATTATTATATCCAATTACCTTAACATACAATTTTCAATTGAAATACTTGAATGTCCTCCAAAATCAAATCCTTCTGAACTGTAGGAACCTTTTTCTAGTTAACATATGTAACATCCACCCTGTCTCGAGCAGTAATAAGTCTTTAATTTCTTTTTATGGGGACCATTAGATTTCTTAGTGGTATGATCCATATGAAACAGTAGTCTCTCCACCCCCACAGGTTTGGCAGACAATGATTTGAGCCGTGTGGCTTTTCTAGTTCTCTTTGACGTAGACAGTGAAGGTGTTGACTCAAGAGGAGTGGAGCTCGATGGTGTAACCATCTGTCTGTTAAAAAACAACATTAATTAAAGTTAACTCAAAGTATAGTAAGTTATGTAATTGTAAATATGGAAACAAGTACATATAAAAAAAGATTACATTGTACGATGTTAATTAATTCTACTTCATGATCATTACGATTTGCATGGATGTCATCATCTTCTTCTTCTCTATTAATGTTAGGCATATGTGTGGAGAAAGGAGTGTGAAAGGTATCAAGGGTTGAATTATCACCTTCAAGATTAACACCAATGGTTTTTCCGTGTAAAACCATTGACTACCTTTCATCACAAGGATCTTGAACATAAAACACTTGTTTAGTTTGTTCTGCCATGATGAAAGGCTCATTTTGATAAGCTAGCTTTTTCAAATCTACCAAAGTAAATCTGAAATCATCGATTCGCATACCGACATTGACATCAACCCACTAACACTTAAAAAAACACATAGTGAATTTAACATAATTAAGCTCCCAGATTTCTTCAATGACTCTAAAGTAAGGCATGAATGCCATATAAGGATTGTTATCATTTACAGTAGCAAAGTATCGGGATTCAGCCTTAAGACTAACCCCACTGTTTTTCATTGTATTCTTGTCATCTTGTGATTTGGTGTAGAATAAGTACTTGTTTATATTGTATACCTGGCAAGTTCTAACATTTCTTTTAGGCCCATTTGCTAACTTCCTTAACGTTTCAGAAGCACTATCGTTGCCAAAGATTTTATCTTTAAACCAATTTAGGAAAGTCTTGTTATGCTCTTTCAACACCCTATGCTTTGTCATTTTTGGGTTACCTTCCTTGACTAAGGCTTCATGATGAACTATGTATGACACAACTTCATTACTGTTATTCAATATATACAAATGAGCTTGTTTCAATTTCTCTAAACTCAGAGTCATAACATGAAGCCCTCATGAACCATTGCCTCCTACTCTATCGTCATGCCGAGACTTAGCAAGCCCAACAAGTTTTATCTTTTCAATGTACTCTGAACAAAACTCAATAGTTTTTTATGCAATGTACCTTTAAACAATGGATGCTTCAGGATGGTGTAGATTCTTTGTATACCTTTTTAAGATCTTCATGTATCACTCAACCGAGTACATCCACTATAAATAAAAGGGACCACACAATTTAATTTCCCTCACCAAATGAACCATACCGCAGAAGAACCAAATTGTGTCTTTGTCTGTGTCTATCTTATCTCTTTTGGTAATTCATTTTCTTTATGAAATAGGCAAACAGAGAAGCATAAATAATTGGGTACACAATGAGCACCACAACCACAATGCTTAATCTGTCATGCCGGAAGCCATATTAATCTCTTTAAAAGGAACCAACTGATTTTCGCTCCCCAAATACGAGTACCTCCTTCTCTATGTCTCCATATTGTGAAGTTAGGAGGCCATTCAAGGACCAAGCATTAGGACAAATCCAATAGCACCATACCCACCATTTAGGAATTTTCTGCATAAAAAAAATATTTGTTATGTCAGACTTTAAAGCATCTTTCTTATCCTTATTTTCCAAATTAGTGTTGTTTTTGTATGCATCATGCTATAATGAAAAATTCAAACAGTTTCTAAAGAAATAGTTTTTTATTTATTTTAAATTATAAAAATTAAATATATTAAAAGGATGGACTATTGCATGAGGCTCCCACAATTGCAAGGTCTAGAATGAACAAATTGTATGCAACCTTACTCTCATATGCAGAGAGATTGTTTCTATTATTAGAATCCATGACCAGAGGATGCCACAATACAAGAATTAACTTGAAAAAGAAATATCTTGATCAATGACCTGACAATATAACCTAATTGTCTTATTCGCTCTCGGTTCAATAATTATGATCTTGATAGTAGATAATATAACTACAAGAATGTGAAAATTGTAAATGCACTTACATATGGCTTGCAGATATGAATGTTCAAATGTCTTGTCTTGCATTACAATTTACGAAGAAAAAGTTAAATTATTTAAATCAAATATCATGGTCCAAAGTCTAAAGCAGTCATGTAGTACTATAATATTTGTTGCCTCACTTGAAATACAATATGCAATCTTTTTCCTCCTGTGATATGGAATCAAAACAGGGCTTTGGTCGATGTATTCTTTGCAAACAAGTGGTTCTATCCTTTGGTGAATTTAAAAAATTGCATGTCATACATTTTTTATGTAGAAGATACAATACTTATGCACATCTGTTTGATGAATGTGAATTTCATGTATATGATCACTATTAATATGATGCTGATATTGTTGTTCTTTCTTGTGCTCATTCACATGTCTGTGGTTTGATCCTCCATTTTTCATGTATTGTTTAGAATTTAGACATTGGTAAATGTTTATATGCTAAGAACATGGGAAAAACATCTAGGTGATCCATGTCTAGGGATAGAGTGGTATTGTCTAGCCTGTTTATGCATCTTTGTTAGTAATGCAAATTATTTAATATAACTCTTAAGTGATTAGGAGCGATATTAGGTGATTTAAGCTCTCTCACTTGAGAGATCATGGTTAGAGTAGGTTAGAAAATGTGATTAATAATCATATTCATGTTAAGAAGAGAAAAATCAATTACGATTGCATCAAGAGTAGTTCTGGTTAGCGAAGCCCCCAACACGTTCCATAACTCATCACCAACACCATCCCATAATTTTGAGCGTTTGTTTTCTTGACCTTTCATGTTCCTTGTTTTGCAGTTAATTTACATTAATTTATATTTATACTTAATCTATGAACAAGATTCGATTTGAGTCATAAATTGCTTAAACATTAAATATATACAACTCTAAGTACAAGCAAAGTTCTTGTTGGCTGGATTTTATTACTACCTGTACGAATTGGTATGTTTGCCAAGGAGTCAACAACAACATTATCTCTTGACCAAGGAATTTATTATTCACAGTGATCATGAGTCTTTGAAATACTTAAAAGGACAAAGAAATTTGAATAAGAGGCATGCCTAGTGGGTGGAATTTCTTGAACAACTCCCTTATGTGATCGGGCATAAGAAAGGTAAGAATAACGTGGTCGCTAATACACTCTCCCGCAGGTATGCATTATTGTTTACCCTTGAAACTAAGTTTCTTGGTTTTGAGTGCATTAAGGAATTGTATGAGCATGATGTTGACTCTTCTGATAAATATCAATCATGTTCTCATACTGCATATGATGGGTATTTGTTAAGGGACAAGAGATTTGTGTGCCTAAGGGTTCAGCTAGGGACTTGCTTGTTAGAGAGACCTAAAGGGGGCTTAATGGGGCACTTTGGGGTACAAAAGACATATGACATCTTGCATGAGTACTTCTATTGGCCTTACATGAAGTATGATGTGCATAAGTTTTGTGATAAATGTCTTGTTTGCAAGAAAGCTAAATCCAAGGTCATGCCACATGGTTTGTATACTCCATTTCGAATTCCTGAACATCCTTGGATTGACATTTTAATGGATTTTTTTCTAGGTTTGTCTTGGTCCAAGGGAGGAAATAACTTAATTGTTGTGGTGGTTGACAAGTTTTCTAAGACGGCTCACTTTATAACATGTAAGAAGGTAGATGACGCTTTTCATGTTGCTGATTTGTTCTTCAAGGAGGTGGTAAGATTGCATGGTTTACCTAGGAGTATTGAAAGTGACCAAGATTCCAAATTTCTTAGTCACTTTTTTCCAACTTTGTAGGGTAAGATTGGAACTAAATTTTTGTTTTTAGCTATGTCATCCCCAAACCAATGGGAAAACTGAGGTGATTAATAGAACTCTTTCTACTCTTCTTAGAGTCATTATTAACAAAAATCTTAAGACTTGGGAAAAGTGTTTACCACATGTTGAATTTGCTTATAATAGGGTTGTACATAGTACTACTCAGATGTCACCCTTTGAAATTGTTTACGGTTTTAATCCTTTGACTCCTTTGGATTTGTTGCCTTTACCTAACATTTCTCAATTTAAAGATAAGTCTGGGCAAGTTAAAGTAGAATATATCAAGAAGTTGCATGGGAAAGTCAAGGCCCAAATTGAGAAGAAAATATAAGGGTATACAAAGTATGCAAACAAAGGAAAGGAAAATGTATCATTTGAACCAAGTAACTCGGTATAGGTGCATTTTAGAAAAGAGTGGTTCCCTTCACAAAGGAAGTCAAAGCTTATGCCAATAGGAGATGATCAATGATAATGCCTACAAAATTGATTTGTCGGGTGAGTATGGTATAAGTCATACTTTTAATATGGCTGATCTATCTCTTTTTGATGTAGGTGATGATTTAGTTGATTTGAGGGCAAATGTTTTTCAAGAAGGAAGGAATGATGAGGATATCAAAGACCAGGCCGAAGCCCAGAAGGAAGCCCAATACCTAACACAAGGCATAGGAGGGCTTGTGACAAGAGCAAAAGCTAAAAAGACCCAAGAAACTTTGCAACATATAATGGCTAATCTGAGGACAATCTAATTGCATGAGGGGACCCAATATCTAGAGGCCTAAACCTCAAGCTTAATTATGTCTCACTTAAATACTAATGCATTTCAGTTATGCTTATAATGTTAAGATTTTATTTTTCTTTTATTTTCTACAAGTGCATGAGAACCGATTTTATTTTTCTTTTATTTTTCAGTTATGCTTACAATGTTGGGTTTTACCATTAAAGCATAAGAATTGTCTCTACTAGAGTTCTTCCTTAAACTATTTGATAAAATTTTCTTAAAATTATGTGGACTTTAATTTTTAAATTATTTAGATTAACTAAAATTTAGCGAAACTATATAAACTTACGAATTATTTTAATTTAAATCAAATCATTATATATTATTACCTTATCATTTTATATATTATTTCAGTTAAGAAATTTGAAATTAAAATAAAAAATACTAGTATTATCCATTAAGTAAGAAGATTCAAGTCATGTTTTAATTAAAGATCTTGAGTAAAAACAACCAATAAATGCAAAATTTGTTAGTTCCGAATTTCCGAACGTAATTCGCCCCTATAGCTCAGTGGTAGAGCGTCAGTCTTGTAAACTGAAGGTCTGTAGTTCGATCCTGCATGGGGGCATATTTTCTAATCTATTTTTCTTCTAATTAGTTTTTTCATAGTTCGATTCAGCATGGGGCCAGATTTTTTTTAAAAATATTTCTAATTAGTTTTTTCACTTAATTAATTTTTCCGTTTTGAAGCATGGAAATATAGCACTAAACCTAGTTGAACAAGAACAATCAAATACCAAATAAACAAACACGCCTCAATGACTTCAGCACTTCAAAAACTGCTGAGAAAATCACCATTCACAAGAATCATCGCTTCCTTCCACGCCTCGCAAGTGGAACCCCTTGCACGATGTCGTTTCCCTCTCTGCATCGAGGTTCAACGACCCTTATTTCAGCCATGTTCCGTAACGGAGTATTTGGGTTTGCCCCGTTGCAACGTGATTTTTCCCAGCTTCCGGTTGGGGTGGTTTGATGGTGTGAAGAAGAAGGGGAATTTGAAGATGAACAAGCACGAGTAAAAGAAGCTCAGAAAGCGGTGAGGAGACAAAAGAATTTGGTATCCGTTTTTTTTTTTTGGAATGAAATCATATCATTTTTATTTCAGTTTAACTTTCATACATTTTTTATATAAAGTGTCAACCAATCATAAGGTATGACGCGTAAGAAAGTTTTATGAAAATTAGCAAATTCACTTTGCACGACAATATATGTTTGAAAGATAAAGTAATTTTTAATTTTATTTTACACCCTAATTGTCAACCAATCATAAGTGCATGATTGAATCGTTACTAATTTTAAATGAGGGGAAGCTGAAAAAAAATGTGTGTAATTTACACGAGAATCAGTTACAATTAGAAAGTAACCTAGATATCACTTTTAAATAATTATCTTAAAAGTTAACAATTAACAATTTTTAATTATATGACATGATTTTTGGCCTTTTCTTATTTGGTTTGTTTTATTGTTTTAATTGAATGCATGTATGATTAATTCTATTAAAGGGGTTTGAGAATGTTTGTTAAGGTTAAAATATGTCTTTTTATCCCTCTAAAATATCTAAAGTTTATTTTTAGTCTCTTTAAAATTTTGTTTGTTTGACGTCCATACAAAATTATAATGTGTGACTTTTTGGCTAAGAGTTAGATTTGAACGAATTTGAACCTATGTGGCAAATGCATGTCCATAGAAAACTTGACACGTGTAGTATTTGTTCTCTGTTTCTCTTCCACATTGTGTAGCAATGGTGGAGCAGATTCTTGGTGACCACACCCTGTCATCAGAATGAAGACACCAGCCGTCACAATGAAGATGTCGATGTGGTTTGGATCTGGATATGGAAAAGAGGGTTCAACAGGCATGCGACAGAGATGGTGCATGAATGAGATGGTGACAACACGTGATGGAGGTTGGTGAGTGGGTGACGATGACCGTGTGGAAGATGGCGACCTGCTCCAAGATGAGGCCTAGGATGGGCTCATTAGCGGCAATGGGGGGCGGAGGCCAAGGTACTCATCATCGTGGTCCTCAACTGGGGAGGAGACATAGAGGAGCTAGGAGACAACATGTCACTTTATCCTCCCCATTACTTACATTTTAAAATTCAAATAAAAAAATGCCTTGTAGGTTTGGATTTGTCCAAACCTAACTTCAAGACAAAAAGTCACACATTTTAATTTTGTGAGGACCAAAAATAGACATTTTTTTTTTGCAGGGACTAAAAATGAACTTTAGGTATTTTATAGGGACGAAAAACATATTTTAGTTTTGTTTTAATATCAATATGTAGTGGGGTGGAGAATTTATGATGTACGATTATTGAAAATATCTATTGAATTGCATAAGATTATTCAATCTTATAGATTGTTGAGATGAGATCTTAGATTTTTTAGAAACTTTTTCTTTTTAAGTAAATGGTAAATGTCCAATTTGGTCCTTGAATTTGTAAAGCACCGACACGGGGTCCCTAAATTATCAAAAAATAAAATTGTCCCTCAATTTGTAAAATATGCGACAAATCCGTCCCACCGTCTATTTTCCTCTATTAATGTAAATGCCAAACCTATGTGGCACTGTTGGACGTATTTGAAAGCGATTTATTTTGTTGACTATGTTGCTGACTCGGATGGACTAAATTGTCATTTGACCATTGAAATCCAACAACTTCTTTTTCTCCCCCAACTAAGCTTTATATATTCCTTTTTTTATCGAGCTCCTTCTCCCCTAACAAATACTTCTTCTCCCCAAAGGCTCATTGTGCATCCCAAATTTCCCATTCTCAACCCCCATTGACTTTTTCTTTTCACTCATTTTTACATTCTTCTTCTACTGCACAAATGGATGGTGATGGCAATCGTCCAACAATTATGGAAGTCATGGTTGTTATATTCAATGTCATTGTCGATTGAGTCCCATCGAAGAAAGGTGGATGGAAGAGTTGAGGGAGGATTGATGACTTGCACAAGGAGTTGAAGACTATAAAATACTCTCTTTTCCTTTTCTTTTGTTATGGTGGTTTCTCTTTGGTTAGTTTAAGGGTGGTGTTTGGGTTGTTAGAAACCATTGAAATGGAAAGAAATGTAATACTAGATTCAGGGTGTAGCTGTTTGTAGTGGACTAATTTGGCATTTAGTAGTTAAACTCAGGGATTTAAATGACAATAAGTAAGCTTATTCAGGGATTGATTTGTTAGTTTTTTTATATATAAAAATGAGGCACTAAAATTTTATTCATTTTGCATTGTGCAATCTTGTTAAGTTTGTACAATGGAAAATTTCATAAAAGAACACATTTCGAGTGCCTCGTTTTACAAGTGTACTAGTCAGCAGCCACACTCTAGAAGTACATGTTTGACTAAGCAAGTCCACATTCAATTTATTGTCATGAAAATAAATTTCAAAGTTGTTGCCTTTTGGATCACCAACCCAATGTGGAGTCCATTTGTTGCTTTAAACCTTTTCTTTTTCCAACCTTGATTGTTGTGTAGGTACCAAAGGTCCCATCCTAGAAACCATCTTAAGATTAGCAACAAACATTTTTCTCTTAATATTATACTTGATCTTGACATAAGCTAAGAATAGGCTTGCTCCCAAACTTCAATATCTTGGCATTAAAAGCTTCACAATTGTTGTTGGCAATATTATCACATTTAGAATTCTCTAAGTATGTTTTTTTCCATGATTCCTTTTCCAATTTATCCAAATAAGCCCAAGCCTTGTCATTCTTCTTTTTTATAGCTTCCATATTAAAATTGAAGCATGTAATTGTTGTTGACCGTGCACACTTCCAAACTAACCCTCTTAATTCCCTATCTTTCAATCACACATAATCTATGTGGAACACCAAGCATCACCTCCTGGATGGCAGGTACTAGACCCTGCATGAATCAAAATATGTATTCAATAATTTGTATAAAAAATGACAAGTTAGTTCTTCAACATACAAATCGTTGAATTATAAAACTAACTGACAATTTAATCCACAATATTATGTAATACATACTAAACAATGAAATTAAGTATCTGACAAATTAGTCATATGAAATTTCATATGACAATTTAGTCCATCCAAGTCAATAGCACACTTATCAAAATTTTCGCTATCAAATATGTCCAACAGTGTCATGTAGGTTTGGCCATTTATGTTAATGGAGGAAACAAATGGCGAGAAACATTTTTCGTACTTTTTATAAATTGATGGGCAAAATATTATTTTTCGATAATTTAGAGACCCAACTATCAGTGTATTACATATTCAAGGACCAAATTGGGTATTTACCCTTAAGTAAAAGAATATGGACAACTAGCTAAATGGTTGTTGCCATCCCAACCAGGTTGGCGCTGAAACAACCACTAGCATAAAGTTGCACAACCAAATACATATATAAAAGGTAGATTGAAAACCATACAAAAACCATGGGGGGACATGAAACCAAACCCATGGGAGAAAGGACCAGAACACTATCTAAACCTGTGATAGGGAAGAGTTTGTCTGACATAACCCATTCTTGGACCATGACTGGTGCACAAACTATAATTTACTTAGTCTAGCTAGCCTAAGAATCTTCACTCAAAATCACAATTAAAAGATCAATCAAAAGGGGTTATCGAAAATTCAGCAGAGTTTCCCCTAAAATCAAGACAAACCCCATATTGAATAACCTGTAAAAACATATCATATATCCAAACAAATCTATATATATATATATATATATATATATATATATAAATATATCCAAATCCAACAGTTAGATATCAAGGTCATAGATCACAACATAGGCCCTTGACATACTATCCCAAATATCAACTAATAGTGATGTTAGTCATACATACAAATCATCAAAGTGTCTTAAAACATCACAATTACACCATAAGCATATATATAAGATAGGATCATCTAAATTTCAAAATAAAGGAATTTTCTCTATATCTAATAGTACCCTTATCCCTATAGCTATATTATACTAGAGTCACAAAAACACTCTCCATCAAATGCAATGGAGGTCTACCAAAAAGATAAACAAATTCCTGAGTAAGTCAGCAAGTCAGCTACTCCATTATTCGTGTATTTGAGAAAAATAAAATGATATAAGGGGGTAAGTCACGAAGACTTAGTGAGAGCATAAAATACAAAGCGAACAAGAAGGATAACATAACATAACACGAGTCTTTACATCCAAAAAGAATTTTAATGACATTAAATAAAAGCAAAATAAGTACAACTTACTTTTAGAAACTATTGTATGCTCCCTTGAAAACTTTTAGAACTACTTATAAACTTGTACTCAAGAATAATAACTTTATAAGCTAACTTTCATTCCATTATGTGCTCATAGACCATATTATTTCTTCGTTGTGGTGAATGGTAATTATAGAACTACGACATTTAGCTCATAGGCTACATTATCTATTCGTTGCAGTGAATAGATCTTTAGGAACAATGGACATTCAACCCATAAGTTGTATTCTCTCTTCATTGCAGCAAATAGAAAAATACACACACACACACATACACATAATATGAGAGTTTGACTCATAGGTTACATTATTTCTTCGTTGTTGCAACCGGAAAACATATATATACTATGAGTATTCGACTCATAGGCTACATTATCTCTTCGTTGTAGCAAACGAAAATCAATCATAAACTCACAATAAATTAATTACAAATATAATCCCATATCCACTCTTAAATACCTTATCGAAAATCTCAAAATAAAATCCAATCAAGTGAAAATAAACATTTTTTACTTCATTTTCAAGAACTCCTAGAATTTCAAAGATCACAATATATATATATATATATATATATATATATATATATATATATATATATATATATATATATTGGAGTTTACTTGCTTCTCCTAAAAGAATTTGAAAATGTCGCTAAGTAGATTAGCTACTCACTCCAAGAAAAGAATGCAATCAATGTCTTCCAATGTCGTTGGGAGGATCAACCACAGTATTTTCCACAGGATTTTAGCATTTAAAATACAATGAACAATAGATTAGGCAAAATTCTCAAATTTAGCATACATAGGTGTCGCAACGTGGGCCACGATGGGACGGCGAAAATAAAATTATTCAAAATAAATAAATAAATAAATTGTTTTCCAAAAAAATGGAAAACTTGGAGAGTCGCCACTAACGTTTATTTAAGGAAAATATCGAAAAAAACCAAAAAGGATAAGGAATGGTCTATAGTTTGAGAAAAAAAGATTCGAGAGTCGTTTACGCGAGAGGAAGGTGTTAGCACCCACGCGTCCATCATGAAAATGACAGCCTTTAATCGAGTGCACTAAAAAATAAAGTAACTTTTAATTATTTATCTTCCCTAGAAAACATAAATTGTATTTTGTTATATTATATTTTTTTTATTTAGAAAAGAAACTCAAATTTTTGTTATTTAAAAAAATATTTTTTTTTGTTTTTTTATGGGTCAACAAGGGATTTGCCCTCGCTCCTATGTATCCCTAAGTGCAATGAGAAAATCAGACTTACGTAGTTCTTTTTAGAGAAATAGGTTGTGTGTTGAGTTAATTTTATTTTATTTTGAAAGGTTTTGATTTTGTGATAAACTTTGTGAAGTCAAGCAAGTCGGAGACCCAGTATGACATTCACAAAATTAACTCATATTTTATTGAAACACTATCAAGCAAGTCGGAGACCCATCATGGAGTGCGTGCAACATTGATGGATTATTTATTTGAGAATGTTACCATTTTTTAAAAAAGATTTTAGTTTTGTGGTAAACTTTGTGAACTCAAGCAACTCGAAGACCCAGCATGTCATTCACAAAATTTACTCGCACGTTATTAAAACACCACCAAACAAGTCATAGACCCAACATGGAGTACACAAAACGTAAACAAGTACTAAAGAAGAATGCTAATGTGAATTTCTAAAAAAAAATGACATAGTACTACAAAATCAGATAAATAGAATGAGAATAAAAAGGGATAAAATGGAAGCGAGGAGTAGTACATTTAGTAATAAGAGGAATAACAAGATATTTACAATATATTAATTAAGCTAACTAACAAGACAAAAATAAAATGACATTGAAGAATAAACAATAGAGGCAATAAAGAAATACAATAAAATAAAGAGCTATTTACTAATATCTATAACTTTTTTTGCTTTTTTTATTTTTAAGTCAAAGGGTTGACTTGGACTTAGTCAACACTGACAGAGTGCTGACATGGTGGGCCTAGTCACCATCCTAAGTGGCAGGGGTTCACATATAAAGAAGGGGGTGTAATCATCAATTTTATTTTATTTCATACTTAAAAAAAACAACCTTACCTAAAATGAAACATATACATGTGTTAAAAAAATGAGGTGTAAATAGTAGAATTAATTTTATTCCAGACCTCACAAAAATAGACTAGGCCCAAAACGTAAAAAGGTGCATGTATTAAATACGGGGTGTGAATAATGTTTCAATTTTATTTCAGATTATTCGCAAAAATGGACTAGGTCCAAAATGGAAAAGGGGTGAATTGAAGAAGGTGGTGTAAACAACGTTTATATTTTTTCAGGTTTTGCAAAAGTGGGCTAGGCCCAAAACGAAAAGGAGAGGTGCATCTATGCAATATGAGCTATAAATAACATCTCTATTTTATTTCCGGTTTTGCATAAGTGGGCTATGAAGAATGGGGTGTAAATAACATCTTTATTTTATTTCCAGTTTTGCAAAAATGTTGCTTATATTCTTTTTTGTTGTTTTTTTTAGGGTTGGGTTGAAACCGGGTTGGGGCGAGCCGACCCAACCCACAATTAAGCAACTGGGTTGGAAAACCCTAGTTGCCTCGTGCAAAAAACGGCGCGGCCAGCATGAAATTCACCACGGACGGTGGCACACTACCCGTGGCACCACTAGTGCAAGGTCCAGCGTCGCGAGGCCGACGGTGGCACGACAGCATGTGCGACATAAATGTCACAGTAATGCAAACAAATAAAATAAGAAAAAGAAACCAAAACACAAGTAATAGGGCCCTTAACGTCACTCACAAAGGGCCCATGGGCGCGAAGCTACCATGGTATAGTGGTAGAGGGTGGCGGTGGCATAGACAGAGGCATTTCAACCTCACCGAAGTTGGCAATAAAAAGAGAAAAAACAATAAGCTACTGAACAGTCAGACCAAATAAAGGAGTACAGAGAAAATAAACAAGACAAGTCGCATAAGCCTCATCGGAGACCATGGTAGGGTCACCAGGGAAAGTGGCGTAGCGCTGTGATATGAAAGGAGAAGAAGAAGAAGAGGAAAGAAAGCAAGAAAGAGAGTCAAAACGTGTAAAGTGGAGAAGAATGAAGGGTTACTTGATGACCCCTTTTCTTCTTTGACAATGCTTGCCAAATGGCGCCGTCGGATAGGTCCTTTTTTTCTTTCTCGTGATTCATGCTGCTATCCCCTTCAGACTTTCCTTCTTTCTCTTTTTATGTTGAGTATCTTTTTCTTGACCTAATGGGCTCTCCTTGAGAGCCCAGGGCACAAAAAAAGTTTTTTTTAATTGTCATGTTTTTTTTTTCATTTTTTTCATTTTTTTCATTTTTCTTCTTTTTTTCTCTTTTTTTTTTTCTCTTTTTTCTTTTTTATTTTTAATGTTTTTTTCATCATTCATTCATTTTTTTACGTTGTCTTATTTTTTTTATTTTTTTACTTTTTTTCTCTGTTTTTTCTTATTTCTTTTCTTATTTTTATCATTCATTTTTTGTTGTTCTTTTATTCTTTTTTTTTTCTTATTATTATTTTTTATACATTATCTTTTTTTTCTTTTGGATCCGAACAAAATTAGGGTCTGACAACTACCTCTTTCTACTTATCTTTTATTGAAAGTAATAGATAAGTAAAGACAAAGACACTAATTCTGTTCAGACGATTCTTCGAAAGATCAGAACATGGGAATGAAGGTTGTTTGGAAAAAAGGATTGGAATAGCAACAAAACAAAAGTTTGAGTTCAACAACAAAGCAGGGAAATGGGTCTCATGGAACAAAAAGCATATGACTTTGAATTCTATGAAACATAAAACAAATGATGTTGAGTCCTATGAAACATAAAGACAAAGGACGTTGAGTCCTATGAAAACATAAAGGCAAAAGACATTGAGTCCTATGAAAACATAAAGACAGAGGATGTTGAGTCCTATGAAACATAAAGACAAAGGACATTGAGTCCTATGAAAACATAAAGGTAAAGGACATTAAGTCATATGGAAACATAAAGACAGAGGACGTTGAGTCCTATGAAACATAAAAGCGAGGATGTTGAGTCCTATGAAACTAAATAGAGGACGTTGAGTCCTGTGAAACATAAAGGCAAGGACGTTGAGTCCTATGAAACTAAAAATCAAAGGACATTGAGTCCTATGAAACATAAAAGCAAGGACGTTGAGTCCTATGAAACTAAAAAGCAAAGGACATTCAGTCCTATGAAACATAAAAGCAAGGACGTTGAGTCCTATGAAACTAGAAAGCAAACGACATTGAGTCCTATGAAACAAAAAAATGAGGACGTTGAGTCCTATGATAACATAAAGCAAAGGACGTTGAGTCCTATGAAACAAAAACAAAGGAGGTTAAGTCCTATGAAATAAGCCAATAGGTACTAGTACCTAAGGCCTCAACCTTATAAGAAAGCAAGATGTTGACTCTTTAAGAGAGTCTTTCATCCTAAACTCAAAAGATAGGACATTGGATTTTGGAAACAAGCACATAAAGAGAAATCTATGTCCTTATAGCCTGATATGAAGCATATGAGTTTTGGAATGCATAGGCAGGAAATTTTTGCCTTGAAATACAGTAAATGTAGGCTTTGTACACAGCAATGCAATGCAAAAGGTTTTGAATCATGAAAATTATGCAATGCTCATGACATTCTTTCTCTCTTATTATATTTTTTCCTTTTTCTTTTTTTTGTTTTGTTTTGTTTTGAAAAACACAGATTGATTGTCTCTTTTTGAAAGATGTGATAATTCATGCAACCTCATCATATCTTTTGCAAATCTCTTCGAGGACTCCCTCAAAGTGTATGTTTTGATTTAATCACTTGACAATTTTCAGGTGACGGCAATGCAACCATTTCACATTTAATCAATCAAAGGGTTTGTCCTTTTCTTTTTGTTTAAAAACTTCGATTATTCTGGACAACAAGGAAATAATAGGCTTTGAGATCGACCGCGTACACCATTGAATGATGCCAATGGATTGTTACACTTTGGTATATGACCAAGTGAAACTTTCCTGATTTAAGATCATAGAGTGATGCCAAGGGTCTGTCGATCCCGCTGGAACTTGATGACATGGGTTGATCCTGAAAGAATTTATATAACAAAGGCTATCCTTGGATTCGAAAGGAATCCTAAGGAGTTTGCATGAGTGACTAACATCAAATGTACCCTATTATCACAATTGTCTTTGGGCATCTCCCATGAGCTCCTGGTCAAAAGAGTTTTCTTCTCAAATGTGCAAGTGCAAACCTCAGGTTTTTTTTTTAACAATCATAAGCGTGTGCGGGTTCCTTTCCAGAATCCAAACTCAAAAGCAAAATTAATCATTCGTTGATCTACATGGACTTTATTGGGCTTGTAAAGTGGTCAAGGGGGTAAGAGGGCTATGAAAAAAAGGATCAGAGAGGCTCAAAGAGTGTTTAAGGGTTATATTGAGTAAGAACCTTGAGAGCCTTCCTTGTACTTTTATTCATTTCAACTTTTTGGGTTGGGCTCTACTCCATTTGTCTTATACATTAATCCTTATTGCACTTTTCTGCCTTCCTTGTAAAATTTGGAGATCTTTTGTCTCCTTTTGCTTTGCTCGCCTTTGGCAGATTTGCTTTTTGTTTTATTTTTTTCTACACCATTATTGCCCAACCTAGAGCTTAGTAAACCTCATGCATGTGTTGTTTGCATTGCTCTCCTCGCCAGTTTAGCAGTGGTTCATACTCAGGATTTTTTTTTCTTTTTTTTTTCTTTTTAAGAAAACAAATATACTTTGGCTCGGAGGGGGTAACAAGGGATAAATTAGTGTTTGGAATGATGAAACCCGGCCATGTGTCATTTCAAATCTTGACTAGAGACTTTTACAGTTTGGATTTTGGGACAACCTCTCATAAACACGCTCATAATTGCTTTTTTTCTTTTTTTTATTATTACCCTAACTTTTTCCTAGGCCGCCCTTTCGGGATTTCAACCTACCGAGTAAGAACTTCTTATTTGCCCCCTAGGTTCGCTTGAAGCTCATGCATGGTGTCGTCATTACCACAGTGTAGGGTTTGGAGGTATTTGTTGTTGTCATTTGTCATGTCTTGGTAGTAAGAAGAAGTGAAAGAAACTGTGCAAGTTCTCGAAGGAGAATTTCCAAGGACAAGAAATATTTAAAAGATTTTAAATTGACAGATTAAGCCAAATGACTCTTGCCCCTCACAATTTTTTTTAATAAAAAAAACAACTTTTAAGAAAGATAAGATGAGGTTGCTTGAATATCTGTACTTATTATTTATTGATTTGAAACACAGTCAATCAAATGTTTATTCAACTTTACTCGTCACTTATGGCACCCCCACCAAACGTGTAGAACATGTAACGACCCATCTCGTCGCTACGATATCATCATCCTAAACTGCGATAAATTCAATTTTTAAATAAAAACTCCCTTAATTTTAGCTTATGAAAATAAAGATAATTTTTGTCTTGACATACATTCACCAAACCATACACATTTACTTAAGAGAATATATATATATAGGAATAGTAACTCAGTACACTTCATACACATAATGGAAATTAAGTCTGCTCATACATATAATTAAAATCTGAGATTTACATCTTTAATTCAACAAAAGGAATCATGAACCAACTATGGAGGAGCTGCTTAACAAAACACAACTCTCTCCCAAATCTAATCCCAACATCATCACGTCGGTTCAACGCTCCACAACAGAATCTCACTTCTTGCACCCTACTGTTGTCATTCTGCTCCCACGAACATAGTTCACGATCATCACAAGTATCAACCACACAATACAAAATTGCAAGGGTGAGTTCATTATAAAAAGAACCAATACTAAAATTCAAATAACCACAATTAGTAGGAAAACATAGGCAAACATCATGAGCTTACACAATATTCATTAATCAACACACACATTCAACAATTATTCATCATCCATCCATGGATCCAACAACTATGCTCAGAATGATGCATGCACCTGACCTCAACTCTCAGATGCAATGCGGTACGTACCGTATCCAATACCAAGGAAATACCCTAAGCATGTCCACTCGACACCTCACTTAGGAAACCATGCAGTATTTGTTGAGGCCACCCAGTCGTACACCGTAACTCCCCACCTCCTTGGTGATCAGCCTGGGCCACAAAGGAGTTTCCTACCAGGTGACACACCCCCTAGTACAAAGTACATACTGCCACAGTTTATACTATTTCCCGTGTCATATGTGGCATGAACCATGGGCATCGTCAAGTACCTGACCATGGATGAATTAAAGCGCCTAAGCATCCCCTCAGAAATGCTTAAATCCTTTAACCACTCTATTTTCCCTCACAAGGGACATCCGATAAGGTCAGTGCACCCCCTATGAACATACACAACATACGACATATGAATGTGGGCGTCGTCAAGTGCATGACCATGGATGAATTAAAGCGCCTAAGCATCTCCTCAGAAATGCTTAAATTCTTTAACCACTCTAGTTTCCCACACAAGGGACATCCGACAAGGTCACTGCACCCCCCCACGAACATACACAACATCCAACGTATGAAACATGGGCGTCGTCAAGTACATGACCATGGATGAATTAAAGCGCCTAAGCATCCCTTCAGAAATGCTTAAATTCTTTAACCACTCTAGTTTCCCACACAAGGGACATCCAACAAGGTTACTACACCCCCCTTGAATATACACAACATGCACATGTCAATGCATTTCCAACATCATCAACATTCCATTTCAATATCATTCTCAACATAAACATCATCCCATCTCAATGACGTTATCATCAATAATAACATCAATTCATGTTGACATGATCTTCATTAGCAACGTCATCTCAAATCAATATCATCATAAATATCAACATCACCACATATCAATTAAAGTCATCAATAGCAACATCAACAGTAAGTCACATTCCGCATATACATATTTCTTTCATGCCTGAGATTCACACTCCCCAGGTCTTCAAACAACACAAGTCAAATAAAGACAATAATTCCATTCATCAACAATAAATATATCGCATCCCATTAGTTAAAAATGTTGTTTTCTATAAAGGAAAATCAACATGCAATAGGGACAGACATATATTCTCATAGCTAGGTTCCCTGACCCTAACTATGGTGTCAAAACAGTAAATTTTATAATAAACTCCCCTCACCTATCATGAGCTTCCCGCCGGTTCCTCTTTGCGTCACTTAGAGGCCTCTCTTTCATTTACGCTTGTCGATCCAACGCAAGTCTCTATTACGCCAAAAACAAGGGAAATTACTATGGATTTCAGAAATAAGGTTAACAATAATACTCTGAGTCAAATACTCTTGTCACTACATGAAAAGGCTAAGGGCGTTTCAGATTCTACAAAAGGAACATCATTTTAAAATTCTGATCATGCCAATGTGATCGGGGTTCAGTGAAGGTCACAAAAATAACACCCATTTCAAAAAAAGATAACGTTTACAAAGTCTCTTTCTCTAGGGTTTTTTCAAAGGACACGTAAAACATACAATGGTGGTTCCAAAGTCAGAAAAGATGCAAAGACAAGCTAAAACTAACAAGGAACAAGCGTAGAATCACAGTTACCTCAAAGAAAACCGCGAAGGTCAGATTGGGCTTTGTTCTCTACCGAAACCACGAGACAAGCTTGGAAGATTCCGCTCCGATTGAAGGGCTCCTCTTAGTGTGGGGTTTCAACGGAGAACAATGGCGGTCCGTGGCGGCTACTGGTGGTTATGGGTGGTGAAGAAGAAGCTTGGGACATTGGGGAAGGGTTTTGGAAGAAAGAAGGAGAAAGAAATGGCTGTTTTCCAAGGCTACACGAAAAAATAAGGCTTGCAACACTCAAGTGTTTCTGCTCTCGGGAAAAGAAGCATTTCTCACACACCAGAAGACATATCGCAGATCGAACGGTCAGATCATGGACATTTGTCCTATGAACGTCCAGATCAAATTTCGAGAAGATCCAATGGTAAATGAATGTAGGAGGGCGCTTTTACCGAGACAGCTCAGACAACTTCCTTGAGAAGCTTTCTCGTGAGGCTTCCTTGAGAAGCTTCTTTGAGAGGCTTCTTTGAGAAGCTAGAGTTTTAACTACCCACACCCCTCTAATAAATAAACTAACCTCCTAGAAAATAAAACATGGATAAAATAACACAACAAATAAAATCAAACATCAATTATAATTGCTAATAATATTCCAGGGTGGTACAGAACACGTAATTTCTGATTGGGCAAACTTGAAGATCAACTCAGGAGCACAAATCAATTGAGCAAACAAACCAATGGCGTACATTCATATTCCAGTGAGATTTAAATAAATATGCAAAAATATGATCATCAGAGAATGAGAGGTGATGACATCAAATTCATCTATATTATTAACGTTGCGATTGTTTTTTTTTTTTTTTTTACAATAATAGCATAGACATGAAAATCTTGATGAGTCATTGGAAATATCCAGCAACAAGTCTTCAAATTGCCCCAAGCATCATGCATGGTACCGCTTGACGATGTCAAAATTCACAGGTGAAGGAAGCTCTCCACCATCCATGTTTGTGAGTATTAGCGTTCCACCCGAGAAAGCTTTCTTCACCACAAAAGGTCCTTCATAGTTCGGGGCCCATTTCCCTCAGAGATCTCTCTAAATAGGTGATACCTTCTTCAAAACAAGGCCTCCCTTATTGAATTTACACGGGTGCACCCTTTTGTCAAAAGCATTCTTCATTCTTCTCTGATACAACCACCCACGACTCATAGCAACCAAACTCTTTCCCTTAATAAGATTCAATTGGTCGAAACGTGTCTGGATCCATTTCGCTTCCTCCAGCTTTGCATCTAAAAGAACCCTCAAAGAACGAATCTCTACTTCAAACGAGAGGACAACTTCCATCCCATACACCAACGAAAACGGGGTTGCCCCAGTAGAAGTATGCACAGAAGTTCGATAACCATGCAATGCGAATGGCAACATCTCGTGCTAATCTTTGTATGTCACTGTCATCTTTTGAATGATCTTCTTGATATTCTTGTTGGCGGCCTCAACTGCATCATTCATCTTGGGTCGATAAGGAGTCGAATTATGGTGTTGGATCTTGAAATCCCCACACAACTCCTGCATCATCTTATTATTCAGGTTGGTGGCATTGTCATTGATGATTTTGCTCAACAACACATATATGCAAATTATCTCCTTTTTTGTGAACCTAACCCCCATATTTCTAGTCACATTAGCATATGAAGTGGATTCCACCCACTTAGTGAAGTAATCAATAGCGACTAGGATGAAATGATGCCCATTCGAAGCTTTGGACTTAATTTCCCCAATCATATCTATGCCCCCACATTCAAAATGGCCATGGTGCGGACAACACATTCAACAGAATTGGTGGAGCCTTGACATTATCTGCAAAAGCTTGACACTTCTGGCATTTTTGTACATGAATACAATAGTCATTCTACATCACAAGCCAAAAATATCCAGCTCTTAGAATATTTCGGGCCATGGCATGCCCATTGGCATGGGTGCCAAAGGAGCCTTCATGCACCTCCCTTAGTATCTGCTCAGCTTCACTTGCATCCACGCACTGGAGTAAAACCATATCATGGTTTCTTTTGTATAGCACGTCCCCATTCAAAAACAAGTTAGCTGCCAACCTCTGTAGTGTCCTCTTGTCATTCTCAGAGGCCCTATGTGGGTACTCCCTGTCCTTGATATATCTCTTGATATCGAAATACCAAGGTTTGCCATCATTCTCCTCCTCTATCAAACAATAGTGAGCAGGCTCACTGTGACATCTAATTTCTATGCATTGCAAGTCCCCATGAGGGCTCAACTGGAACATAGATGACAAAGTAGCAAGTACGTCAACCATTTGGTTTTCCTCTTTGGGGATGTGATGAAATGATATATCATCAAAATGTTCCATCAACTCTCTGATGTAGGCTAGATAAGGTATCAACTTATGGTCTCTGGTTTCCTATTCACCTTTTAATTGATGGATTATCAATGTTGAATCCCCATACACCTTGAGAAACTTAACCCTAAATTCAATCGCTGCTCGGATCCCCAAGGCACATGCTTTATACTCTGCCACATTATTTGTGCAATCAAAACATAATCTAGTTGTGAAAGGCAAATACTATTTATCTGGCGAGACGAGCACTGCTCCAATTCCATGCCCCAGTACATTAGATGCATCATCAAACCACATAGTCCACTTATCTCAATCCTCAACCTCACCCTCTTCATCAAATAGGGTCATGATATCCTCATAAGGGAATTCAGGATGCATGGGTTGATAATCCTCTATGGGTTGTTGAGCCAAGTAATCGGCCAGAGCACTCAGTTTAACTGCCTTCTGAGTGGCATAAACAATATCAAACTATGATAATAACACCTGCCACCGAGTTATCCTCCTAGTGAGAGCGGGTTTCTCAAAGATGTATTTGATTGGATCCATTTTGGATACCAACCAAGTAGTGTAGTTCAACATATACTTCCTTAAGTGGTGTGCTACCAATGCTAATGCACAACAAGTCCTCTCCAACAACGAGTAATTCATTTCACATAAAGTAAATTTCTTACTCAAGTAGTAGATGGCACGCTCTTTTCTTCCTGATTCATCATGTTGCCCTAGCACACACTCCATTGACTCATCTAACACCGTCATGTACAAAATGAGAGGCTTTCCAGGTACCGGTGGCATGAGTACAGGAGGATTCATCAAACACTGCTTAATTTTCTCAAAAAGCCATCTGGCAGTCATCACCCCACTTGATGGACTGATTCTTGCGTAACAATCTAAATAGAGGTCCACAAGTGGTAGTTAAATGAGATATGAACCTACTAATGTAGTTCAATCTTCCCAAGAATCCACGAACTTGCTTCTCTGTATGTGGCTCTGACATCTCTAGTATCACTTTCACTTTATCTGGATCTACCTCTATCCCTTTTTGGCTAACAACAAAACCAAGCAGCTTTCCAGACTTCACCTCAAATGTGCATTTTCCAGGATTCAATCTCAACTTGTACTTATATAATCGCTCGAACAACTTCTACAAATTGATTATGTGTTCATCCACTATTCTAGACTTTGCGATCATATCATCTACATAGACTTAAATCTCTTTGTGTATCATGTCATGGAACAACGTTACCATGGCCTGCTGATATGTTGCCCCAACATTCTTCAGCCCAAACGACATAACCTTATAGCAAAAAGTCCCCCATAGAGTAATAAATGTTGTTTTCTCCATATCTTCGGGTGCCATTTTTATCTGGTTATACCCCGAAAAACCATCCATGAAAGAGAATAGAGCAAATTGTGTTGTATTGTCCACCAGAATGTCAATGTGAGATAAAGAAAAGTTATCTTTTGGACTAGCTCGATTCAGATTTCAATAGTCTATGCACATTCTCACCTTTCCATCTTTTTTTGGTACTGACACTATGTTGGCGACCCATTTTGGATATCGAGCAACAACTAAGAAACCTGCATCAAATTTCTTTTTCACCTCCTCCTTTATCTTTAAAGACATCTCAGGCTTCATCCTCCTTAGTTTTTGTTTCATGGGAGAGCATTCAGGTTTCAACAGTAATTTGTGTTGCTTGATTTCAGGATCTAAACCTGGCATATCCTGATAGGACCAAGCGAAGATATCCTGATATTCTCGCAACCAGGCAATTAACTCTTCTCAGTTGTTAGCTGACATACAAGTGCCAATCTTGACTTCTTTTATCTCTTCATCAATGCCGAGGTGAACAAGCTCTGTTGCTCCTTGATGCGGCTTTATTTCCCACTCTTCTTGCTCCACCATCCTCAACAGATCAGGAGACAATTCCCAATCCTTCTCTTCATCTTCATCAACTTGGTTGATTGGCATCTCAAAATTGATGTTAGGTATCTCAACATCATTGTCTTCACAAGACTCATTATCGGATCTGCAACAAATCATTTAATCGCAACAAAAATAAATATGTTAAGAGATGAAAGCAATAGAGATGCAGAAGGGAATATGTCTTTGAAATGCATTTTATTAACGATCACTGGAATTGAAAAGAAAAGTATGCCTGACAATATGTGAATCCTAAAGCCTTAGGCATAGCAATAGGATCTGGAAATGTTAATTACATCAAATCAGAAACATAAATCTCGGGTTGCTCTATGATCTGCCAATTTTTCAATTCAAAGTTTGGGGGACATGGCTACACCCAATTCGACTGATCTTGATCGGTCTCTTCATCTAGCATAGCAACCTGATCTTCATGCATCCACCTTGCACTCACAAAGCTCTCATTGATGTGACAAATAGGGACCCTCCCCACCTGTGGTTCTTGCCCTTGTAAATGAGCTAAGCATTTCTCTTTCCTTTCCAAAGCAATCCTCTTTTTGTCAACACATGTAGGCTTGTAACCCAAACTAAACCTCCCACGGTTTTCAGCAATCTCCAACAAGCCTACCGCGCCATCACCATTTCGGCCCAAACCCATTCCAGGCTCATACCCATCCTTTAGCATAACTCGAGCCACCATCAAAGAGGTATCAGACAAACTTGGTTGTATCGGAGGAGACTCCACATAAGCATTATTTACAATTTCCAATGCTTGAAAGAACATTTCTAGTGACTTCTCCGCTGCTTCAACATAAGGAGTAGAAGACAGACAACTTACTAGTATATCCTCCTCACTTGATACTATAACAAGCTGACCCCCCACCATAAAATTCAATTTCTAATGAAAAGATGATGGGACTACCCCAGTAGAATGGATCCAGGTTTGACCTAACAATCAACTGTAAGCAGGTGTTATATCCATGACTTGGAAGGTGATTTGAAATGTGCATGGGCCAATCTGAATTGGGAGATCAATTTCCCCTCTCACATCACGCTGACTGCCATCGAAGGCTCTAACTGTTAGACAAGTGGCCTCAGATATCTTAAGAAGGGGGGGGTTGAATTAAGATATTCCAAACTTTTCTCCTAATTAAAAATCTATCTTACTTTTTACTTAAGTTATGAATTCCCTTAATGACAATCTTCTTAAATATTAATTCAAATGAAGCAACTTGAATATAAATATAAAGCAATAATAAATAAAGGAGATTAAGGGAAGAGAAAATGCAAACTCAGTTTTATACTGGTTCGGCCACACCCTTGTGCCTACGTCCAGTCCCCAAGCAACCCGCTTGAGAGTTCCACTAACTTGTAAATTCCTTTTACAAGTTCTAAACACACAAGGACAACCCTTCCTTTGTGTTTACAGATTCTTTACAACAAGAGACTCACAGTCTCTTAATCCCTTAGAGAATGAGAAGAAGAAGAGGAACAAATCTCTCTAGAAAGAGATGGATTTTACAGATTGAGCACTCAATTAATTCCTTAATGAATTGCAATTGAATTGGCCAAGGAATTCTTAAGAGGATAAAATGAATTTGCTCTTTGAGAGGATAAACACTTTGTTGTACTGAAAATCTCTGAGCAATTTCGTGTTTAAGTCACATATATATAGACCATTGGTGGTCATGAGTAAAGCCTTTGAAAAGTTGTGACTCTTGAAATTATTTTTCTGAAATTCCTGTCTGGTAATCGATTACAGTAATTGTGTAATCGATTACAGCTTTTAAAATTTGAATTAAAACGTTTACTAACTGCTGGTAATCGATTACCAAAATTGTGTAATCGATTACAGCTTTTAAAATTTCGAATTCAAATTTTTATAGCTGTTATAAAATGTATTTGGCCACTGGTAATCGATTACATCCTCTGGTAATCGATTACCAGAGAGTAAAACCTTTGAAAAACACTTTTTATTTTAAATCACTTGGCCAAACCTTTGCTAATTCAATTAGGAATTCCCTTCCTAATATTCTAGTGATCATCTTGATGTTGTGCCTTGTAATCTTGAAGTATTGTCTTGAATTTTAATCTTGAAAAGCCCATTTGCATCAATTGCAACACATCATCATGATCATCATCAAAACATCAAAGCCAATTGCATCTACAATCTCCCCCTTTTTGATGATGACAATACAATACCTGAAATCAAGATTCAAGCAAGCAACAAACAATTGTATATAGATAAAATGTGCATCCGTTTTCTCCCCCTATATTTCGGAATACATGATCACTTGATTTCTAAGTTTGTTAAGCTTTTTCTTAAGCTTTTGCTACAACCTTTTTCTCCCCCTTTGGCAACATCAAAAAGCCAAAGAACTCGGAAATCAACACAGTTATAACAATTGAGTAGCAAGATATAAGCATCAGAGTATTAAATACAATAAGCCAAACTCACAAACAAGAAATAATCAAACCAGAATCCAAATAACTGAAAATGTCAACAACCACAAAACATCCAAGACTGAAGTTTAAAATCCACAAGATAAATAAGCAAAGTACTTAGCATAATAATGTAAATTCTAAGAAACTAAAAGCCAAAATACACGGCTTATAAAAGATAAATAATCATAACCTAAAATCTAAGAAGACGGAGGTGGTGGTGGAAGATCGAAACTCTGACGAATGTATCCGACATCCTCTTCAAGCTGTGTAAGACGAATGTCCATACCGGCAAAGCGTGAATCTAACGAGTCGAAGCGGTCACCAACATACGAACGAAGACCCCGTAATTCGGAGAGGACTTCATTCATGAGTGCGGAATCCTCACGTTGAGGAGGAGGTGAAGGAGTACGTTCATCTTGAGGAGGGAGTGCATCCTTCTTCAGCCATTGTCCATTCCGATCTTTACGATACCCAAAGGAGGTCACTGCTCCAGCACCAATTGCAAAGGAACGCTTGACTTGAACAAAGGGTTCATCATCAAGCGGAATTTGAAAATGACGCAAAAACAGAGTAATCAAATGTGGATAAGGAAGAGGTGCATTGGCCCGTAATGCCTTATGCATTCGGTACCGAACCAAATGGGCCCAGTCGATCTGACGACCGGTTAGAAAAGCCCACATAAGAATCAAATCCTCCTCAGAGGCTTGTGCTAAATTTGAAGACCGAGGAAGCAAAATTCTAACAATGATATAATGCATGATGCGATTATCAAAAGTTAATGACCCGGCCAACAATCTACCGGTCATGTCAGCTTGATCATTGCAGACCATGCGACGAGCATCATGACTCGAATAATCGAATTTCCAGTCATCAACAATGGTGCCCTCAAAAGGTGCACCTTGACTGGGTAAATGAGTCAAAGAAAAGAAAAGTGACTGATCAATGACCATAGAAGTACCATGCACCTCAGACATAATAATACCATCCTGAATTTTTAAATTGCAGTAGAAGACCTTTACAAGTTCAGGATAATATGGCAATTTAAATGACATGAAATCAACAAGACCAGAATTTTGAAACACTTGATAGCAATCAAACGTTTCATCATTAAAGAACTCTACGTCTAGGTACTTAGGGTCTAAGATTATTCTAGAAGAAAACTGAGAAAGATACCGTAGACGTTGATCATCGGATGAAAACAGTGTTGATGATCTTGGAGATGACAGAGAAGGAGGAATAGGTGCTGTGGGTGCTCCGGATGGGCCGTGACGGCGATGGGCAGCAGCGGTAGCGGTGGAGGATGATCCCTTTCTCTTCTTTGATGGCTCTGCCATTTGATGAAGTTTTTCTGGATTTCGATCGGTGGAAGTGAAAGAGGAGTGAAAAAGAGGAAGATTGGGCTTTACGGGACGTGATTTGGTGAAGAATTGAGTGAGAATCGAAGGTTTGAAGTTCTAGGTATGGAGGAAAACGTGGAGGAAGCTTTGGCTGCGCAGCAGCTCTGAATTCGTGAGTATTTATAGAAGATGACGCATTGTAATCGATTACAGGTATTGGTAATCGATTACAGGTCCAATAAGCCTTCTGGTAATCGATTACAGGATGTTGTAATCGATTACAGGCTGCCTGTTCATGTGTAATCGATTACACTGGATGGTAATCGATTACCAGAGCCTATCCTAGGCTAGTTTCTAAGAGAATATCTATATTTATGCTCAAATACATCCTATATGACTAATTTTCACTACTAATACACTAAATTCAATCATTCAATTACTATATACACAAGAAATCATAAATTCTATCATAAAGACAAGAATTCA
This sequence comes from Glycine max, assembly GCF_000004515.6. NCBI lineage: Eukaryota > Viridiplantae > Streptophyta > Magnoliopsida > Fabales > Fabaceae > Glycine > Glycine max. The sequence continues at coordinate 29,108,431 of NC_038255.2, forward strand.
AACAAGATCAAACAAAATAATCTACAATCAAAAGGTAAAAAGTAAATCAACCAATCAATCAACCAATCAATCAACCAATCAATTCCTATTTTTCTAAATCTCTTACATCTAAGAGACCTAATTCTCTTCTAATAGAGAAAAACACTTCCTTGGGGAGAGGTTTAGTGAAAATATCAGCAAGTTGATTCTTAGTATCAACAAATTCTAATACACAATCTCCCTTTAAGACATGATCTCTAAGAAAGTGGTGTCTAATCTCTATATGTTTAGTTCTTGAATGTTGAACTGGGTTTTTGGATAGATTTATGGCACTAGTATTATCACACTTAATAGGTATGCGATCAAGAATGATGCCATAGTCAGATAATTGTTGCTTCATCCATAAAATTTGTGCACAACAACTACCGGCAGAGATATACTCCGCTTCAGCAGTAGATAAAGCAACACTGTTTTGTTTCTTACTATGCCATGAGACAAGAGCCGATCCAATAAATTGACAAGTTCCACTTGTACTTTTTCTATCAGTTTTAGATCCGGCAAAATCAGAATCAGAATATCCTATTAAGTTACATGTTGAATTCTTAGGATACCATAATCCTATATTGATTGTTCCTAATAGATATCTCATGATTCTCTTTACTGCACTTAGATGTGATTGTTTGGGGTTGGATTGAAACCTAGCACACATGCATACACTAAACATAATATCAGGTCTACTAGCAGATAAATAAAGAAGAGATCCGATCATACCTCGATATTGTTTTATGTCTATAGACTGACCAGATTCATCTTTATCTAAGTAACAATTAGTGCTCATCGGTGTAGACATGTGTTTTGCACTATCCATCCCAAATCTTTTGATCAATTCCTTGCAGTATTTGGATTGATTGATGAATATACCTTCTTGAGTTTGCTTGATTTGTAATCCCAGAAAGTATTTTAGTTCTCCCATCATTGACATTTCAAATTCACTTTGCATATCAAGGGAAAACTCCTTGCACAATGAATCATTAGTGGATCCAAAAATTATATCATCAACATATATTTGAACCAACAAAATATCATTATGCTTTCTCTTTATGAATAATGTGGTATCCACTTTACCTCTGAAGAATTCTTTTTCAAGAAGAAAATTACTTAATCGTTCATACCATGCCCTAGGGGCTTGTTTCAAACCATAAAGAGCCTTTTGTAATTTATAAACATGGTTTGGTTTATCAGAAATTTCAAAACCAGGGGGTTGTTCAACATATACCTCTTCTTGAATTAAGCCATTTAGAAAGGCACTCTTAACATCCATTTGATAAAGTTTAAAGTTCATTATGGATGCATATGCCAAAAGCATTCTAATGGCTTCTAATCTTGCAACAGGAGCATATGTTTCTTCATAGTCTATTCCCTCTTCTTGATTATACCCTTTTGCTACTAACCTGGCTTTATTTCTAATAATTATACCATGTTCATCTAGTTTATTTCTAAAAACCCATTTTGTTCCAATGACAGGATAATTTTCAGGTTTTTCTACTAATTTCCATACATTGTTTCTTTCAAATTGGTTTAGTTCTTCTTGCATGGCAATGATCCAATTATCATCTACTATGGCTTCTTTTATATTTTTAGGTTCAATCATAGATACAAAAGCCATATTATTGCATAAATCTTTAAGAGAATGTCTGGTTGTTACCCCTTTTGAGATATCACCAATTATGTTGTCGAGGGGATGATCTCTTGAAGTTTTCCATTCTCTTGGGAGTACATCATTGGATTTGCCTTCTTCTGGAGGATCTTCATTGTTTCCTTTGTCATTTCCTTTGGAATCTTGTTCATGAATGTTCATATGTTCTAAAGAATCTGCAATGTCATCTAGCATATTCTTTGTTGATAATATAGCATTAGATTCATCAAAGGTAACATGAATGGATTCCTCTATATTCATAGTTCTCTTATTATATATTCTATATGCTTTGCTTTGTAAAGAATATCCAAGAAAAATGCCTTCATCAGATTTTGCATCGAATTTTCCTAGATTATCTTTACCATTATTAAGTACAAAGCACTTGCACCCAAAAACATGTAGATGAGAAATATTAGGTTTTCTACCGTTAAATAACTCATATGGGGTTTTCTTTAAAATAGGTCTTATCAAGGCTCTATTCATGATGTAACATGCAGTATTGACAGCTTCAGCCCAAAAATACTTTGGAAGAGAAGTATCATTTAATAAAGTTCTTGCAATTTCTTCCAATGACCTATTTTTCCTCTCAACAACTCCATTTTGTTGAGGAGTTCTTGGTGCAGAAAAATTATGTTCAATACCATGTTCATCACAAAATAATTCAAAATCTTTATTTTCAAATTCACCCCCATGATCACTTCTAATGGATGCAATCTTGAGATTTTTCTTGTTTTGTATGACTTTAGCAAGTTTCCTAAATGCATGGAATGAATCACTTTTATGTGTAATAAATAATGTCCAAGTATATCTAGAGAAATCATCAACTATAACTAAAGCATAGTAATTTCCTCCAAAACTCATGGTTCTAGATGGACCAAATAGATCCATATGCAATAACTGTAATGGTCGAGTGGTTGAAACAACATTTTTAGATTTGAATGAGACTCTTGTTTGTTTGCCCTTTTGACATGCATCGCATAATTTATCTTTTTCAAATTTCAATTTAGGCAAACCAACTACTAAATCTTTTGAAATTAATTTATTTAAGTGATCCATGTTTATGTGAGCAATTCTTTTATGCCATAACCATGGATCATCATCTTTACTAAGAAAGCAATGATTGTTTTCTTGTTTTATGCTTAAGTCTATCATGTAAACATTATTGACTCTATGTCCTACATGCTTTATATTAATGTCATGCTTATGTTCTATAAGACATTTCTGAGAATCAAATGATACTAGATAGCCTTTGTCACATAGTTGACTAACGCTAAGCAGGCTATGCTTAAGGCCTTCAACAAGTAGAACATTTTCAATGGAGTTTGAAGAATTTGTACCTATTTTACCCACTCCAAGAATTCTACCTTTGTTGTTGTCACCATATGTTACATGCCCGCTTTTCTTTGGAGATATGTGTGTAAAATTTGATGCATCTCCAGTCATATGTTTTGAGCATCCGCTATCTATGTACCACTTCTTTCTCAAAGATACCTGCATAATCAAGTTTTTGACTTAGGTACCCAAATTTTATTGGGTCCTTGCATGTTAGTATTAACTGAGGATCCTTTTGGGACCCATATCATTTTAATATTACTGTAATTTTTCTTGAAGTAGCAAGTTGATATGCCATGTCCTCTTCTTCCACAGTAAAAACAAGTGATAGAATTAGAATTACATTTTTGTGTGGAAGTGGAAAAGTTTTTATGAACCTTTTGTAGTTTTTCAGATTTATACCCTAGTCCATTTTTATTAGACACATATCTTTGTTTACTTAATATAACATCTAAATTATTTCTACTATATGAAAATTTTGCAAGTGAATTTTTTAACTCTTTAATTTCTTTTACATATTTATCACAACAACTACAAGAATCTGTTATTTTCTTGTCATTTATAGTGGAGATATTAACTTTTTCATTTGTTTTAGAGATTGAAACTTCATTTCTAAGAAGATCTAATTCTTTGTTTAATTTTGAAATTTCATTTTCTAAATTTGAAATTGTTTTCTTTGATGATGAAACTAATTTTGCAAGTTTAATTGATTCTTTATGCAAATCAGCAAATGCATCCTGCAATTCATCAAAAGAAATAGATAAGTTGTTTGAAGATGTTACCTCTTCATCACTTTCGTAACTTTTTGCCATAAGGCAAAGATTTATCTCTTCATTTTCAGAATCATCAGAGGATTCCAAATCATTTTCATCCCATGTGATGTATGCTTTCTTTAGTTTCTTCTCACTATGATTTTTCTTTTCAGATTTTTCCATCTTTTTCTTGAAGATGGGACAATCAACCCTCAGATGTCCAGGTTGATTGCATTCAAAGCATTTTAGAGTAGAGGATGAATTTTCTGTCCTTCTCTTTGATTTAAAATTTGGTCGCCTCTGATTTCCTCTTACTTTAAGAAATTTGTTGAACCTTTTTACAAAGAAACTTAGATCATCATCATCATCTGCATCATTATCCTGATCACTTTCTTCTTGAATTGAGGATGATGCTTTAAGAGCAATTTCTTTCTTTTTCTTGTCATTTTCTTCATTTTGGTGCAATCTCAATAGTTCCATCTCGTGTTCCTGCAACTTACCAAATAAAGTGGCAAGAGACATGTTAGACAAATCTCTTGATTCAGAAATAGCCGTTACTTTGGGTTGCCATTCTCTACTTAAACATCTTAGCACCTTGTTTATAAGATCTTCATTTTGAAATTCTTTGCCTAAGGCTGCTAGATGATTTACTATATGTGTAAATCTCTTTTGCATACTCTGAATATTTTCATTTGTATTCATTCTAAATAATTCATACTCATGAGTTAGTGCATTTATCCTAGATCTTTTAACATCTGTAGTTCCTTCATGTGTTAATCGAAGAGTGTCCCACATTTCCTTAGCACTCTTGCAATTTGAAACTCTGAAATATTCATCCATTCCTAGGGCAGATGTTATTATGTTTTTGGCTTTTAGGTTGTATTGTACTCGTTTTCTATCCTCTTCAGACCATCTATCTCTAGGTTTTTCTATGGTTATGCTTTCACTTGATGAACTACCATCTATTGAAACTCTTTCTACTGTGGTGGGTATATAAGGCCCTATTTCTATGGCTTCCCAGATATTTAGATCTATTGCCTCGATAAAAATTTGCATTCGGGTTTTCCAGTAGTGGTAACCCTCTCCATTAAAGATTGGAGGTCTATTGATAGAATTCCCTTCTGGAAATAAGGAATTTGCTGAGGCCATCTTTTTCTTGAAGCTTCTAAACTTTGTACAAGAATGAAGCTCTGATACCACTTGTTAGACAAGTGGCCTCAGATATCTTAAGAAGGGGGGGGTTGAATTAAGATATTCCAAACTTTTCTCCTAATTAAAAATCTATCTTACTTTTTACTTAAGTTATGAATTCCCTTAATGACAATCTTCTTAAATATTAATTCAAATGAAGCAACTTGAATATAAATATAAAGCAATAATAAATAAAGGAGATTAAGGGAAGAGAAAATGCAAACTCAGTTTTATACTGGTTCGGCCACACCCTTGTGCCTACGTCCAGTCCCCAAGCAACCCGCTTGAGAGTTCCACTAACTTGTAAATTCCTTTTACAAGTTCTAAACACACAAGGACAACCCTTCCTTTGTGTTTACAGATTCTTTACAACAAGAGACTCACAGTCTCTTAATCCCTTAGAGAATGAGAAGAAGAAGAGGAACAAATCTCTCTAGAAAGAGATGGATTTTACAGATTGAGCACTCAATTAATTCCTTAATGAATTGCAATTGAATTGGCCAAGGAATTCTTAAGAGGATAAAATGAATTTGCTCTTTGAGAGGATAAACACTTTGTTGTACTGAAAATCTCTGAGCAATTTCGTGTTTAAGTCACATATATATAGACCATTGGTGGTCATGAGTAAAGCCTTTGAAAAGTTGTGACTCTTGAAATTATTTTTCTGAAATTCCTGTCTGGTAATCGATTACAGTAATTGTGTAATCGATTACAGCTTTTAAAATTTGAATTAAAACGTTTACTAACTGCTGGTAATCGATTACCAAAATTGTGTAATCGATTACAGCTTTTAAAATTTCGAATTCAAATTTTTATAGCTGTTATAAAATGTATTTGGCCACTGGTAATCGATTACATCCTCTGGTAATCGATTACCAGAGAGTAAAACCTTTGAAAAACACTTTTTATTTTAAATCACTTGGCCAAACCTTTGCTAATTCAATTAGGAATTCCCTTCCTAATATTCTAGTGATCATCTTGATGTTGTGCCTTGTAATCTTGAAGTATTGTCTTGAATTTTAATCTTGAAAAGCCCATTTGCATCAATTGCAACACATCATCATGATCATCATCAAAACATCAAAGCCAATTGCATCTACACTAACCACCATAGAGCTTGGCCTCATGTATGAGGCGTCGAATGGAAACTTGTCTAATGTCGTTTTAGGCATGACTTTAAGAGAAGAACCAATGTCCACAAGCACCTTGGCCACCATATAATCCCCATATTTGACCGACACATGCAGGGCCTTATTATGCCCCCTCCCTTCAATTGGTAACTCTTCAACAGTGAAAGTCAAATAATTACTTGCAGTAATATTATTGATTATTCCTCCAAACTTCTCCACTGAGATATCATGTGCCACATGCGCCTCACTTAGAATTTTCATTAGTAACTTTCTATGAGGCTCAGAATGCATGAGCAACCCCAACAAGGAATTCTAGCTGGCATTTTATTTAGCTGTTCAATCACTTTGAACTCACTCTGTTGTATAATCTTAAAAAATTATGTTGCCTCTTCAGCAAATATTTCTTTCTAACCAGAATTCTCTTTTTTCCCTTCAGGCTTTTCACTATGAACTTTGTCATTCACCATAAGACCTATTTTTTTTTTATTTCTGTTTCATTCACCTTTACCTTACCCTTATCTTTTGATTCAGCTCGCAAATCGGGAGTTGTAAAAACACACCCACTACACGTCATGCCACTGATGCCAAAAATGTTTGTGACTTTAGGGGTTGACGCGTTATGCCCATCATGCACGAGGGATACCTCTTGACCTCCCTTTGATACTTGTACATCGTATCTCCACGGTATTGCTTTGCTATTATCATACGGGAATGATGATGGGGCCTTCAAGATAATAGGTTAGAAGCCTTGATGCATGTATGTGGTTGCATTTCTAGTGAAATGAATCACTAGGGTTTTAGGTACATTCATATTGGTGTCACTCGACTACATAAACACCTTACCTTCCTCCTTCCTTCTATGACTAATTTTAATTTGGCTGTGATTCATCAAATCCTGTAAAAGTTCCTTAAACACTAAACATTCTTCCACATCATGAAGTGTCTTGGGATGCAACGGGCATCGATCCTCCTCATCGCCCTCGTAGTCAACCATACCAGCTTTGCACAATGCCTTCAAGATAAATCTCTTAGAAGTTGAGATGTCCTCCACCCCTCTCTTCAATTCCCATATTTCCTCATTTTCTATAGCATTTACAGAAGAACTCTCATGGTTTACGAGCGAGTTAGTTTGCACATTGGGATTGTCTTCCTGAAATTTCAGTCAACCTACATCAACCAAACTTTGCACCTTATGTTTAATGGCCATACAATGCTCAATGGAATGCCCCAGAGCTCCACCATGATAAGCACACATCACATTTGGGTTGTACCCTCTAAGAAACGGAGGTTGAGGAATCTTTGCTGGGCCAATTGCCACCATTGCATTGTTGAGCAGATATGGGAGTAAGTCGGCATATGATATTGGGATTAGGGTGAATTTATAGGCTTTTTTTCAGGGAAATTCCTCCCTTGGTTTATGTTTTGGTTGGTATTAGGGGTGGTGTTTGGTCTTGGTCGTGCAATAGGTGGATTTTGTGGCCAATTTAGGGGTGGCCTTTGTGGCTAATTGGGTGGCCTTGGTTGGTAGGGTGGTGGGTAATGGGCTGGACTATTGTTGGATGAGTAGTGATATATCTGGGGAGGATATTGGTACATGGGATTATAAGGGGCTAGTGGGAAATTTGGCCATGTAGGAACAACAGTCACAACATGGGTTTATCCCTCCTTCTTCTTCCCTCCACCCATCCCAATTTTTCTATTACTAGAACCCGTAATAGCAGCATAATCAAATTTCCCTCGTCCTAGACCCACTGCTATCCTCTCGCCAGCAAACACTAAATCTGTAAAACTTGAAGGCATGTAACCTACTATCTTCTCATAGTAGAACACCGACAATATGTCCATTATCATTGTTATCATTTCTCTCTCCGTCATCGGGGGCATTACTTGAGCTGCCAGATCCCTCCACCTTTGAGCATTTTCTTTGAAAGATTCATTGTCTCTCTTGCATATATTTTGTAGTTGCATTCTATCTGGAGCCATATCAGAGTTATACTGATACTGCCTAATGAAGGCATTCATTAGGTCCTTCCAAGAATAGATCCGAGAAGGTTCCAAGTTAGTATACTAGGTAATAGCTGCCCAAGTGAGACTCTCCTAGAAGAAATGCATCAATAGTTTTCATCTTTCACATACGCCCCCATTTTCCTACAATATATTTTCAGGTGATTCTTTGGGCAAGTGGTTCCTTTGTACTTATCAAAATCTGGCACCTTGAACTTTAGAGGAATAAGCATGTCGGGTACTAAGCACAATTCTGCCATGTCAGCAAAGGCATAATTTCCTCCTCCTTCAATGACCCTTAGCCTTTTCTTTATATGATCAAATTTTTCCTTCTCAATTGTAGCAGGAGACCCTCCTCCCATCGCAAAATGTAAGGGTTAAGGTGGTGGTCAATACTGAGGCCCCACGGAGCATTCGACACGAGGACACCAGAAAATGCATGCCTTTCAATGGTATATCCTGGATAAACCCTGAAACCGGCCATAGTGTGGTCTTGGGGAGCTTCATGTGTTTCTGCCATGCGTTGAGAGACATGGGCATGGGTATGATCAGATTGAGGTTGTTGATTCTCAATGAGTACGGGTGCAGAACTACTGATATTCTCACCAGGAGCGTATACAACAATGGGCAATGTATAACTAGGAGGCAAACCATATGGTGGAAAGGAATGCTTGCTCTGAACCTAAACATAATGAGGCCCGTATGCATTTGTTGTTGCCTCGCCCCTTTGACCTATTACATCTAAGACTAGACGACTCTCTCGATTGAAACCGGGCGGGTGAATCGGGTCCCTCTCAATAGTTCTATTGGCGGCAATAGCTGTACCAGCGCTTACCTCCATCAACTTCCTCATACTCATCATTGCTTTCATCATTGTTGTCATCTGCTCCTTTATGGCCTTTATATCGGCCTTCATCTGCTCCTGTACTCATTCTATGTCACTCATTATCCTTGTCTTGGCACGCGTCTGGTAAAGGTGTCGTAGAGCGTAGACTTTCTTTCTTAGCACAATGATTACTTTTTTTGTCCATCCACTTCAAGCCTTCTTTATGCAATAACTCTATCACCTCTTCCCTTGCCTCCTTTTCATCTCGCAAGGACGACACCTTCGTTTATTCATCTCTCAACGCCTACCCATGAATAGCAGCTTGGTTCACCTTCTCTTTATACTAATTGTCATACCCTAATTTCATCCAGGGACCATTGTTTGTTGGCATGTGACCTTCTTTTGACCACCTCAAAATGTTTAACACCCATCATTGTGGAATCCATAAAGTTCAGAGATTTTTCGAGAAGAAATCGGTCAAAAACACGAAAATGGGAGTGTATTTAGCAAAGTGGGGTGTGTGTAAATAAACTGTTACACTCTAATTTCATCCAAGGACCATTGTTCATTGCTTCGGAAGGCTTAACACTCATCGCGGTGGAATCCGTAAAGTTTCGTGAGATTTCGGAAAGAAAACGGCCAAAAAACACAAAAATGGGGGGGGGTGAACTTATCAAGATAGGGTGTAAATAGAAATTCATATCTAGGCCCATTTTGGAAGTTGGGTTGCTTAAGGAGGAAGCAACTGGGCGGCAAGCTTCTCCACATTGTTGAAAAATGGTTTCCGGGGCTTCCGTGACTTTCGTAAAATTTCTAAAGACCTTGGGTAAACATATTTCACTTAACATTGGTGAAAGGGAAGAGAAAAAAAGATGAAAATCAAATCAAAAACACTTCCGTAAGGCTTCTGTAACTTTTCCGTAAAGTACGAAAATGGGGGGTGAACTTAGTAACTGGGGTGCCCGTAGAAATCTTCCTCAAGAAGCCTCTAGGCGGCAAGCACCTCCCTTTTTCCCTATAATAGGGGAGGGGAGGGGGGACTGTTTCAAAATGTTCATGACCCCTAAGCTATGCATTTCGGCTATTTTGGGCAAAAAACACGTTTTTGTGAAGAAAAATCGAGTCGAAGTGCTTCCGTAACGCTTCTATAAGCGATTTTGTGGAAATTCTTCATCGTTCTCCATCGTTCTTCACCGTTCTTCATTCGTTCTTCGTCTTTCTTCAATCTTCAACTAGTAAGTTCCCGAAATCGAATCTTTCAATTCATTCTATGCACCCTTAGTGGTCCCTACTTGTTTTGTGTACTTTCACTTTAATATCGCTTACTTTCAATTTTCTTTTCTTCCGCTTTAACGAGTTTTTAACCATTTATTTAAGCCATTTTATCACCTAATAAATGATAAAATAAATTTCAACCGATCATTTGTGATGTAATCTCGTTTAATCACTGTTAAAACAAAATCTAACCGATCGTTCACGCTATAACCTCAGTTAAACCAAAAAAAGCAAAATAATAATAAAATAATCAAAATATCTTTGAATAAAATAATCAAAAAAATCAATCAGATGTTTTTCTTTGGAAGTTTCCTTGAATGAATTGACTAATAACCAAAGTGAAACTAAGGCTTAAATCAACTCACAAATCAAGCTTCGTCCGCAAAAGTCACTCAAAACCGTTTTAAGGTCCAACGCCTTAAACGGTCCTCTTTGCTTTTATCGGTTAACATGAACCATTCAAAAACATAAAATCAACACATAACTTTACCATTTTTGCGAGAACTACGTAGGTCTGATTTTCTCATCGCAATTGAGGATATGTAGGAGCAAAAGCCCTGCTTTTGTCGACCACCCCAAGAGATCGTTAATGGTCCAACACCTTAACGTTTCTCTACTTTAAAAAATCAAGAGATCCTTAATGGTCCAACGCCTTAACGTTTCTCTCCTTTCAAAATCAAAAGATCGTTTAATGGTCCAACGCCTTAAATGACCTTTTGTTCGGTTAAAATATATCTTGCGAAAAAAGATAAAAACAACTTAACCAACATTTAGTTCTCAAAGAGCTATGTAGGTCTGATTTCCTCATCGCAATTAAGGATACGTAGGAGCGAGGGAAACACCCTTGTCGACCACAAAAAGATAAAAAATACAAAAGGCATAAAAAGACATAAAAACGTAAAAAAGGGAAAATAAAACAAATCGAAGACATGATATTGCACACTTGGTTGAAGGCTGCCGTCCCTTGTGACGGACGCGTGGGGTGCTAATACCTTCCCCGCGCGTAAAAACAACTCCCGAACCTTTCACACTTAAAGTTCATAGACCACACCTTTCCGGTTTTTCTGACGTTTTCCTCGAATAAACGTTGGTGGCGACTCCGTGCACTTTCCTTTCTTGGAAGACGCACCCGTAAGCCTCACATCGCCCTCCCGCCGAAAGGTAGGTTGCGACAGTTGGCGACTCCACTGGGGACTGTTTTTAGAGAGTTAGGCCTTCTAATCTCGTGCAATATCATGACTTCCTCTTTTGTCGGTTTCCTTTTATTTCTCTTACGTTCTTATATATAACTTTTTGATGCTTTTAGTGTGTTTTTGAAATGTATGCATGAGATAGATATTTATTCATTTGATGCACACAAACACCAACACTATTTGTACTCACGGTGAGTTGAAAAGGGGCCCTATACCCGGGTCCATGGGAACATAAGGAGTGAAGCTGAATCTGTGGTCATGCTGGGTGTCTGACTTGCTTGATAACAATGAACCCTCATCTAGAGTTTTTTTCTTTGATAACATATTGTTGCTGGTAGTCCCTACTGCCACAATATGTTTTTTTTCGAAGGGGATGATACCTCTAGAAACCATCAAGAGAGATATGACCACCTTGGGAATTATCACTAAAAGCCTGTTAGTTCCTCTCGTTTAGGTCCCTAAAATAGGGACACGAAGCAAACACGCTGCGTGCCTTTTAAACACTGCCATGCATATAACATAATTGTCATGTACGCCTTTGCTGTATGATTATTTGTGGATATTGCCATTCTGTGTACATCCCCGTGTTGTGCTTTTGCGCGTCTGCATCATGTCATCACACATGCGTTGTATGTTGGTCTCGTCTTTTGTCACAGGAAGCCGGAAGGTCCATATCACCTTCTTAAGTGCACACATGGGGCACTGTGCCCCCGAATGCGCAAGTAAGAAGAGATGATTTTCCGGGCTCTTGTGTCCGTAAATGCATTCATGCCATGCATCGCATAAGCATCTCTTCATGGCATCGTAATGGACGTATTGTTCCTGCATTTGTCACTTATCATTTCATGCATTGCATTTTGCATAACTCATTTCTTCACCATGCATATGCATCTAACATGTTTTTTGCGAACCATTTTTTTTCATGTTTACTCATGCATGATCCTTGCATTTTCCTCTGCAAAGCAAAAACAAAAAAGGAAGCATGAGAATGCATGATGCATTCGTAGTTGCATATGTTCGGTACCATGAGCCAACCATGTTGGGATCATAAACTCGTTTCACTTAAAAACAAAATGATTGAACATGGTACCTAATGCATGGTTAACTAAGAAAATATGTTTCTTCGGGCATCTCAATATCATAATTACATTTGCCATGCATAGCTTAAGTATGCTCGATTCATTCATCTCTATGAAATGTTGTCTAAGTATTGGCGATCGAAATTGCCATTCCTTGGATTATAGGGTTGAACCAAGCTCATGCTTTCTAAAAAAGGTTCATCGAGTCAAGGTCAAGTATGGAAGTAACCAACTAGCAAATTGGAGCAAAAGATGGATCGGGTTACATCAGTTCTTTATCTACTGCCAACACATGGTTGTGCCAATTAAAAAAACTTGAGGACTATTGATGTCAATGTTTTTCCAATTTCACTTTGAAAAGACGTGATGGACCGTGTTGTTTTAATGAAAATCTAAATTGATTCAACCCCATGTCTTGCATGAAAATTCACAATACTTCAACTATGCATCATTCGCATACATCCATGCTTTTCATCGGTTGCATTGCTCATTGCATTCTTTCCCTGAAAAAAAAAACTTAATCATTGTTATCAAAAGGAAAGAACACTCTTTACAGTGCCCTTACCGAACCTATGCTAGAGCTAGAGTAATGGGTGAAGTAGAGGAGATGCAAAAGCAGATGAAGGTTGACATGGAGGACATGAAAGAGCAAATGGCCACAATGATGGAGGCCATGATGAGCATGAAGAAGATAATGGAAGCCAATGCGGTTGCAGTTGCCGCTACCAGCGTTGTTGCTAAGGTGAACCCGATGCCCTCATCTGGCCTCAACCAAATGAATCATCCAACCTCAGATTGTAGAAGCAAAGCTTCATGGTGAATCAAAGGTGTTTTGATGATAACAAAAGATGATGACAAAGGTGATGACAAAAAGCTCAAAGATCAATCAAAGAACAACTCAAGTGAATCAAAGATCAATCAAAGAACAACTTAAGTGAATCAAAGATCAATCAAAGAACAACTCAAGTAAATCAAGAAGAATTCAAGACTCAAGAAGAAAGTTTAGAGTCAAGAATCAAGATCAAGATCAAGATTCAAGACTCAAGATTCAAGAATTAAGAGAAGGCTCAATCAAGATAAGTATGAAAAGTTTTTCTCAAAAATTGAATAGCACATGATTTTTCTCAAAACATGTTTACTAAAGAGTTTTTACTCTCTGGTAATCGATTACCAGATTATTGTAATTGATTACCAGTAGTAAAGTTGTTTTGAAAAATTTTTCAAATTGAATTTACAACGTTCCAATTAATTTTTAAAAGCTGTAATCGATTACAATGTTTTGGTAATCGATTACCAGTGCCTTTGAACGTTGAAATTCAAATTCAAATGTGAAGAGTCACATCCTTTCACATAAAAGCTTTGTGTAATCGATTACACTTATTTGGTAATTGATTACTAGTGATTGTTTCTGAATAAATCAAAAGATGTAACTCTTCAAAAGTTTTTGACTTTTTCAAATTGGTTTTAAGTTTTTCTAAAAGTTATAACTCTTCTAAATGGTCTTCTTGACCAGACATGAAGAGTCTATAAAAGCAAGGCTTTGTTTTGCATTTTCATTCATTCATTCAATCTTGAATACTTTTCCAATCAATCTCTTACAATCCTTTACAAGCCTTGAATCTCTTTGAACTTCTTCTTCTTTGTACCAAAATCTTTTTGAAGTTTTCTGGTTTTCTAAACCTTGAAAACTTGTGCTATTCATCTTTTCATTCTCTTCTCCCTTTGCCAAAAAGAATTCGCCAAGGACTAACCGTCTGAATTCTTTTTGTGTCTCTCTTCTCCCTTTACCAAAAGAACAAAGGACTAACCGCCTGAATTCTTTTGTGTCTCCCTTCTCCCTTGTCAAATAATTCAAAACGATACAGTCTGAGAATTCTTTTGATTCTTCATATTCCCTAATACAAAAGTATTCAAAGGACTAACCGCCTGAGAATTCTTTTGTATCCCCATTCACAAAGTATCAAAGGTTTAACCACCTGAGATCTTTGTCTTAACACATTGGAAGGTACATCCTTTGTGGTACAAGTAGAGGGTACATCTACTTGGGTTTGATTGAGAACAAGAGAGGGTACATCTCTTGTGGATCAATTCTAGTGGAGGATACATCCACTAGGTTCAAAGAGAACAAGGGAGGGTACATCCCTTGTGGATTTTTGCTTCTAAAAGGATTTTTACAAGATTGAGAGAAATCTCAAGGACCGCAGGTCGCTTGGGGACTGGATGTAAGCACGGGTTGTTCCCGAACCAGTATAAAAACTCTTGTGTGTTTGTTTCCTTCTTCCCTACTCTTTTACATTCCGTTGTGCATTTAATTTCTGCTTTTACTTTCTGTTAAGTTTTTCTTCTACTCCTCATTCTCTTAACAATTTAGTAAAAGCCTTAGAAGAGTAATTTTTAATTAGTAAAGGTTTAGAAATAATTAATTCAACCCCCTCTTCTTAATTATGGTAGGCAAAGATTTTGGGAAGTACGGGCGGCCCCTATTATGTGCAAATTCAAAACAAGCACGCCTTCCGGCCATATGGCTTGCCTCCTAACTATACACCACCCAATGTGGCGTACACTCCCAGTGAGAATGTCAATAACTCCACTCCCATACTCATTGAGAGTTGACAATCCCAAACTGATCATGCACATGTCTCTCAAACCATGGGGGAGACACATGAAATTCCCTACCACAATCTAGCCGACTTCGAGCCTTGCCTCGGATATGCCATTGAGGGGCAAGCAGTTGGTGGTATACCCCTACAAAACACTTTGGAGGGCCCTCAGTATCACCCACAACCACACCCCTTGCATTCCACAGCAGGTAAAAACCCTCATGCTATGGTAGAAATGGGAAAGTTAGATCATCTAGAGGAAAGGCTCAGGGCCATTGAAGTAGGCAAAGATTATGCCTTTGCTAACCTAGAAGTGTTGTTCCTAGTACCCAATATCATCACCCCTTCCAAGTTCAAGGTGTCGGACTTTAACAAGTACAAGGGGACTACTTGCCCCAAGAACCATCTAAAGATGTATTGTTGGAAGATGGGGGCATACGCAAATGATGAGGAACTACTGATACATTTCTTCCAAAAAAGTCCTACTAGGGTAGCTGTTACCTGGTACGCTAACTTGGAACCTTCTCGGGGGTCCATTCTTGGAAGGACCTAATGGTTGCCTTCGTTAGGCAGTATCAGTACAATTTTGATATGGCTCCGGATAGGATGCAACTACAGAACATGTGCAAAAAGGGGCACGAATCTTTCAAAGAATACGCCCAAAGGTGGAGAGACCTGGCAGCTCAAGTGGCACCTCCAATGACGGAGAAAGAGATGATCACAATAATAGCAGACACATTACCAGTGTTTTACTATGAAAAACTGGTGGGGTACACACCTTCAAGCTTTGCGGATTTGGTCTTCGCCGGTAAATGGGTCGAAGCGAGTCTGAAAAGAGGAAAATTTGATCATCCTGCTTTGATGAATGAGAAAACTAGGGAAAATGAAGAGGATGAGAATGAGGAAGAAACCCATGTTGAGGCTGTTATTCCTACATGGCCAAACTTCCCACCAGCCAAACAATGTCATTACTCAACCAATATCAACTCTTCTCATTACCCACCACCCAGTTATCCACAAAGGCCATCCCTAAATCAACCACAAAACCTGTCTACCGCACTTCCTATGACGAACACCACCTTTAGCACAAACTAAAACACCAACCAAAAAGGAATTTTGCAGCAAAAAGCCTATAGAATTCACCCCAATTCTGGTGTCCTATGCTAACTTGCTCCCTTATCTACTTGATAATGCAATGGTAGCCATAACCCCCGCTAGGTTTCCTCAACCTCCATTTTCTGAGGATACGACTCGAACGCAACATGTGCATATCATGGAGGAGTTCCGGGACATTCCATTGAGCACTGTATGACCTCAAAGCGTAAGGTGCAAAGTCTAATTGATGCGGTCTAGCTGAAATTTGAGGAGAATCGCTTGTGAATCCTAACATTGACAAGCGACACCACACATGGGGCAATTTTGAAAGCTGTTGTTAGATGTCTCTAATGACTCGTCAGGATTTTCAATTTTATGCCATTATTGTAAACCACAGTTACAATGCTAAATAAAACGGATAAATTTGACATCTTTGTCCCTCATCCTCTCGTAATTACATCTTTGCTTCCACTAGAATGTGGGTGCAAGCCATTGGTTTGTTTGCTCAAGCGACCTGCGCTCCAGAGTTTGGACTTCCAAGACCGTTCAATAAGAAATTACTCGTGCTACACATTTGGTGAGGGTGCCGTAAACAATGAGTAAAACAGAAAAGTTCAAAAAGAAAAGGAAAAAAACATTTGATTGACTGTGTTTTCAAGTAAAATATAGACGTTCATGTGACCTCATTTTATCATTCCGGAAAGTTTTGGAGAGAAGTGAGTTATCAAGAATAGTAGTCATTTGACTTAACCCATCATCTGAAAAAATCCTTCAACTATTTCTCGTCCTTGAAAAATTCTTTTTGCGAGAATCAACCGCTTCTTTCATTCTTCCTTGCTACAAGGTTGTGAAAACAAAACAATGATGGATACCTTAGAGCCCTACACTGGGGCAATGAAAGGCACCATGCATAAACCTCAAGCGAACCTAGGGGCAGATTAGAAGTTCTCACCCAATAGGTTCCCTACTACAAGGTCATGACGAAAGACAATAATTGGTACCTCAAAGCCTTACACTGGGGCAATGAGGGGCATCATACATGAGCCTCAAGCGAACCTAGGGGAAGATCAAAAGTTCTCATCTGTCAATGTTTTTAAATGAAAAGAGGGGGACAAACCCTGGGTTTTCAATGGATTGATTAAACGTCAAACGACTCCATTGCCGTCACTCCAAAATGGTCAATTGTTTAAATCAAACAGAGCATACACTTTGAGGGAGTTCCTAGAGAGATTTGCAAAAGATAGGATGAGGTTGCATGAATTACCACCTCTTTCAAAAGGACAGTCAATCTGTGTTTTCCAAAAAAATCAAAATCAAAAAATAGGGAAAGAATGTCATGAACATTGTACAACTTTCCATTACATTGCATTGCTGCATACGAAGTCCACATTTACCGCATTTCAAGAAAAAGGTTGCATACATCTGCATCCCTAAAAATCATGTTAACTGCATAGAGTTCCTACATCCAATGTCCAATCTTTTGAATTCGGAATGACAGGCCCTCTCAATGACTCAATCTCTTGCTTTCTCATAAGGGTGGATCCTTGAGGACAACACGTCCTCACCTTCAGAGGGCTGCTCTCCCTTACCTTCAGAGGGCTACACGTCCTCGCCGTCAGAGGACTACACGTCCTCGCTGTTAGAGGACTACACGTCCTCACCTTCAGAGGGCTACACGCCCTCGCCTTCAGAGGACTACACGCCCTCGCCTTCAGAGAACAACACGCCCTCGCCTTCAGAGGACTACACGCCCTCGCCTTCAGAGGGCTACACGCCCTCGCCTTCAGAGGACTACACAGTCTCACTTTCAGAGGACTACACGTCCTCCCCTTCAGAGGGCTACACGCCCTCACCTTTAAAGGACTACACGTCCTCGCCTTCAGAGGGCTACATGCCCTCGCCTTCAGAGCACTACACGTCCTCAACTTCAGAGGACTACACGTCCTTAAATTTAGAGGGTTGCACGCCCTTGCCTTCAGAGGACTACAGGTCCTCACCTTCAGAGGATTGCAAGTCCTTTCCTTCAGAGGACTACGTCCTCGTCTTTAGAGGGCTACACGCCCTCGCCTTCAGAGGACTACACGTCCTCGCCTTCAGAGGACTACACGTCCTCGCCTTCAGAGGGCTACACGTCCTCGCCTTCAGAGGACTACACGTCCTCGCCTTTAGAGGGCTACACGCCCTCGCCTTTAGAGGACTACACGCCCTCGCCTTCAGAGGACTACACGTCCTTGCCTTCAGAGGACTACACGTCCTCACCTTCAGAGGGCTACATGTCCTTGCCTTCAGAGGACTACACGTCCTCACCTTGAAAGGACTGCACGTCCTTGTCTTTAGAGGGCTACACGTCCTCGCCTTCAGTGGACTACATGTCCTCGCCTTCAGAGGGCTGCACATCCTCGCCTTCAGAGGGCATCACGCCCTCGCCTTGAGAGGGCTGCAAGTCCTTGCTTTCAGAGGGATGCATGTCCTCGCCTTTAGAGAACTGCACATCCTCGCCTTCAGAGGGCTGCACGCCCTTACCTTCAGAGGACTACACGTCCTCGCCTTCAGAGGACTACATGTCATCACCTTCACAGAACTACATGTCCTTGCCTTCAAAGGACAACACGTCCTCGCGTTCAGAGGACTGCACATCCTCGTCTTTAGAGGACTACACGCCCTCGCCTTCAGAGGACTACACGTTCTCGTTTTTAGAGGGCTACACGCCCTCGCCTTCAGAGGACTACACGCCCTCGCCTTCAGAGGGCTACACGTCCTCGCCTTCAATGGGCTGTACACCCTCGTTTTTAGAGGGTTACGCGTCCTCACTTTCAGTGGGCTCCACATCTGCACCTTAAGAGAATTTAAGGTCCTCTACCCCTAATGCTTAACCGAGACTTGCGCTCCCGGTTAAGGGGCCAGTAGTTTCCTTTTATCAGTTCATGGGCCACCCCCCTGATCCTGGAGGAGGGTCAACTGTGCGAGCACAACCAGAGGAGGAGGCTATCGCGCAACTACTATGCATACCGGGGCAAGATTTCACCCACGCCACTGCAAAGAGACGAGTGCGGATCATGCGCCCTAACATGACCACTCTTACACAGATATGGATGACGTTGCTACTTAGGAACCTTCTGCCCAGTGACCACAATGTCGATCTCCCCCTGTGAAAGTATCAGTTGGTCTGTGCCATCATGACATAGGTAAGTATGCTCATGGCTTAACTAATTTCTGATGTCATCCACTATTTGCAGGGATCATGCCCACAAGACACCCAGTGGACCCGGAGAAGTCGAACAGGGTCCTGGGGTTTTCAGCTCTGATTACGGGCCTTTGTCAGTCCTACCGGGTGCCTGTCCCCCAAGCAAGGTCACGCCATCGTGACATAGGTAAGTATGCACATCGCTCAACTGATTTCGGCTGAAAAGCCAGCACGCTTTTGAAAAGCCAAACAAGAACAAAATACCTAAAAAAAACAAAAACAAACAAGAACAAAAAATATATCTTTCGGTTGAAAAGCCAACACGCTTTTGAAAAGCCAAACAAGAACAAAATACCCAAAAACAAAAACAAAAACAAACAAGAACAAAAAAATATCTTTCGGCTGAAAAGCCAGCACGTTTTTAAAAGGAAATAACTTTCAGCTTTTCTTTGAAAAAAGATTCACCGATCAAAAGAAAGGGTTTTTTTTGAAAAAATGTGTATACACCTGAAGGGTGAATGCTGTGAAAATTTTCCCGAACGCCCAAAATGGACTCGGATGAATGCATGAATTGATAAAAGAACATGTTTTGGAAACATTGGGTTGACTTAATAGGGAAAATGAATCCTGAGCCCTAGTGTCATGTGACCATAAAAACTTGATGCTTGAGTGTCCACATGGGTGCGTGCATGACTAGTCTTGCATAAAATTTCCAAATCATCATTGTTGCATTTGTGTCATTGAAATAATGTGGGACATCCCCTTTATCCCTGAACCGCTGGCCAAACCCACACCCTGACATATATCATGTCCAGCCGTTCTACAAGCCTTGAGCCAAAATCCCAACTTACCATAAACCTTGACCCAGGGTGAGAATGTCCATCCTTGCCCTCGGAAGAAAACAAAAAAAAAAGAAAGTTCCCGATCAAAGATCGGAAGAAAGCAAAGGAAGAAAATTCCCAATCAAGATTGGAAGAAAGCAAAAAAAAGAAAGAAAAATTCCCGATCAAAGATCGAAAGAAAACAAAATATACAAAAAGGTCTTTGGACCAGACAATATCTGAACAATACAAAATTGTCACAAGTAAACAAGAAAAGAAAGAAAACCACGACTTGAAGTGGTCCCCTCTGTTTGATTTCCAACCAAAATCTTATGCGTGACTTTCTCGCCCCGCACTAAACAAAAACAGAAAAGGAAAAGGACCAAACACTCAGAGCCAAATTCCTCACCAAAACACCATTCCCGAAAAAGTCCTATTGATCCATGATCACGCACGTAATCTTTGATTTGATAGGAAATGATTTGCAAAATTAAGTCATGACATATCTATGGTTCGGAATTAGGATAAAACACTTACTTGTGTGAGATTGATACACTTTGAGTGATTTTCTTCTATTTTGTTGGACCCAATGTTTCCTCTAAATGGTCGTTTAGAAACAAAACGCTAACATCCAAAATCTCATTTATGGTTATGAGAAAATTTCATCAGCATACTCTCCTTCCCCAATAGACACATTGTTTTTCATAAAAAAAATCATATGTTGCCCTGATCAGTTGGAGGTTTTGTTTCTTTACTAAAGCATGTTCGCATTTTAGTGAAAAAACACCGAGACTATTTTAGTCTCACAAAGTCAAGAACTATGTAGGTCTGAGTTCCTCATCACAAATTGAGGATACGTAGGAGCAAAAGCCCTGCTTTTGTCGACCACCCCACTTTTTGTTACCGTGACCCAAGAGTCTGGTGGCATGCAGAGACACCCGACGGTAACCGACACACAAAGACCAATGTGGTCATCTGCACCCTTTCTGGAGATGTCAGCATCTTTTGGTAGAGACTATTTTAGTCTCACACCGCTTTCGCAAGAGCTAGATAGGTCTGAGTTCCTCATCACAAATTGAGGATACGTAGGAGCAAAAGCCCTACTTTTGTCGACCACCCCACCTTTGGTTACCATGACCCAAGAGTCTGGTGGCATGCAGAGACACCCGACGGTAAGCCACAAACACCCTTTGCTATCCAGCGACCTGAGAGTTCGGTAGCATGCGAAGACACCCGACGGTAAGCCGCAAACACCCTTTGCTATCCAGCGACCCGAGAGTCCGGTGGCATTCGGAGACACCCAACGGTAACCCGCAAACACCTTTTGCTATCCAGCGACCCGAGAGTCCGATAGCATGCGGAGACACCCGAAGGTAACCCGCAAACACCCTTTGCTATCCAGTGACTCGAGAAGTCAGGTGGCAGGCGGAGATACCCAAGTGGTTATCTGTACAAAACGATTTCTGTTAATCCTGACCCGAGAAGTCAGGTGGCAGGCGGAGATACCCAAGTGGTTATCCGTACAAAACGATTTCTGTTAATCCTAACCCGAGAAGTCAGGTGGCAGGCGGAGATACCCAAGTGGTTATCTGTATAAACACTCTTTTTCTATCCGTCAGACTCGGAGTCCGATAGCGTGCAGAGACTAACGTCGTCATATGCACCCTTTGTCAACTAGGGGCAAGCGAGCCTGTTGACACGCAGAGACTAACGTCGTCTTCTGCACCTTTGTCATCCAGAAACGGCGAGTCCGATGACATGCGGAGATACCCAAGTGGTTATCCGTACAAAATGATTTCTGTTAATCCTGACCCGAGAAGTTAGGTGGCAGGCGGAGATACCCAAGTGGTTATCCGTACAAAACCATTTCTGTTAATCCTGACCCGAGAAGTCAGGTGGCAGGCAGAGATACCTTATGGTCATCCGCACCTTTTGTCAACCAGAGGTAAGCGAGCCCGTTGACACCCAGAGACTAACATCTTCTTCTGCACCTTTGTCATCTAGAGACGGCGAGTCCGATGACATGTGGAGATACCCAAGTGGTTATCCGTACAAAATGATTTTGTTAATCTTGACACGAGAAGTCAGGTGGAAGGCGAAGATACCCCAAGTGGTTATCTGTACACACACAGTTCTGCTACCCCGACCTGTGAGAAGTTAGGTAGCATTCAGAGACGCCCTATATGGTAATCCGTACACATTTTGAAGACGACAATGTCTTCACCTCAAAAACTTTAATATCATTTTCCCCTGTGCTTCATTGGACTCGACGTCCTTTGTTTGTACGTTTTTTTTTTAAAAAAGAAGGAATTTCAATATCTTCAAGCCTTCACAGGTTTTATTGCTTGGATTTGCGCTAGTGTCCGGTCGAGTAAAGATTCAGCTCGAACGAAATTAGTGTTTTATCTTTACTTCCCTTTTATATCCAATAAAAGATAAGTAAAGATGGGCAACTGTCATACTCTAATTTTGTCGGGGGACCATTGTTTGTCGGCATGCGACCTTTGTTTGACCACCTCAAAATGTTTAACACCCATCGTTGTGGAATCCGTAAAGTTCCGAGATGTTTCGAGAAGAAACCGGTCAAAAACATGAAAATGAGAGTGTATTTAGCAAAGTGGGGTGTGTGTAAATAAACTGTTACTCTATAATTTCATCTGAAGACCATTGTTGATCACTTTAGAAGGCTTAACAATCATCATGGTGGAATCTGTAAAGTTTAGTGAAATTTCGGAAAGAAAACGACCAAAAAATACAGAAATAGGGGGGGTGAACTTATCAAGCTAAGGGTCTAAATAGCAATTCAAATCTAGGCCCTTCCAGAGCATTTCGGAAGTTGGGTTGCTTAAGGAGGAAGCAATTGGGCGGCAAGCTCCTCCACATTGTTGAAAAATGGTTTCCAGGGCTTCCGTGGCTTCTGTAAAATTTCCGTAATCCTTGGGTAAGCATATTTCACTTAACATTGGTGAAAGGTAAGAGAAAAAAAGATGAAAATCAAATCCAAAACACTTTCGTAAGGCTTCCATAACTTTTCCATAAAGTATGAATAGGGGGGTGAACTTAGTAATTTGGGTGCGCTTAGAAATCTTCCTCAAGAAGCCTTTGGGCAACAAACACCTACCTTTTTCCCTATAAATAAAGGAGGGGGGGCTATTTCAAAATGTTCATGACCCCTAAGCTATGCATTTTGGCTATTTTGGACAAAAAACACGTTTTCGTGAAAAAAAATCGAGTCGAAGTGCTTCCGTCACGCTTCTGTAACGCTTCCGTAAGCGATTCTGTGGAAATTCTTCATCGTTCTCCATTGTTTTTCACCGTTCTTCATTCGTTCTTCAGTCTTCAACCGGTAAGTTCCCGAAATCAAATCTTTCAATTCATTCTATGCACCCTTAGTGGTCCCTACTTGTTTTGTGTACTTTCACTTTAATTTCGCTTACTTTTAGTTTTCTTTTCTTCCGCTTTAATGAGTTTTTAACCATTTATTCAAGCTGTTTTCTCACCTAATAAATGATAAAATGAATTTCAACCGATCATTTATGTTGAAATCTCGTTTAATCACTGTTAAAACAAAATCTAACCGATCGTTCATGTTATAACCTCGGTTAAACCATAAAAAGCAAAATAATAATAAAATAATCAAAATATCTTTGAATAAAATAATCAAAAAAATCAATCGGACATTTTTCTTTTGGAAGTTTCCTTGAATGAATTGACTAATAACCAATGTGAAACTAAGGCTAAAATCAACTCACAAATCAAGCTTCATCCGTAAAAGTCACTCAAAACCGTTTTAAGGTCCAACGCCTTAAACGGTCCTCTTTACTTTTATCGGTTAACATGGACCGTTCAAAAGCATAAAATCAACACATAACTTTACCACTTTTGCAAGAACTACGTAGGTCTGATATCCTCATCGCAATTGAGGATACGTAGGAGCAAAAGCCCCACTTTTGTCGACCACCCCAAGAGATCGTTAATGGTCCAACGCCTTAAATGACCTTTTGTTCGGTTAAAATATATCTTGCGAAAAAAGATAAAAACAACTTAACCAAAGTTTAGTTCTCAAAGAACTATGTTGGTTTGATTTCCTCATCGCAATTGAGGATACGTAGGAGCGAGGGAAACACCCTTGTCGACCACAAAAAGATAAAAAAAAATACAAAAGGCATAAAAAGACATAAAAACGTAAAAAAGGGAAAATAAAAAAAATCGAAGACATGATATTGCACACTTGGTTGAAGGCTGTTGTCCATTGTGACGGACGCGTGGGGTGCTAATACCTTCCCTGTGCGTAAAAACAATTCCCGAACCTTTCACACTTAAAGTTCGTAGACCACACCTTTCCGGTTCTTTTGACGTTTTCCTCGAATAAACGTTGGTGGTGACTCCGCGCATTTTCCTTTCTTGGAAGACGCACCCGTGAGCCCCGTGTCGCCCTCCCGCCGAAGGGTAGGTTGCGACACTGATCAATGATTATCAATATATTCTTTTTTGTCTTGCTCAGCTACTCTTTCAAGCTTTCCTTTGACTCCCGACAATTCCTTAGCTCATCCTTTAACATTACATTCTTCATCATTGATTTTTCACTCTCAGCCTTTCTAAGCTTGAGCTCATTACTACTGCGTAACAAAGCCCCTTGGAACCTTTTTCTACTCAACTCTTCCTTTTTGGCTTTCTTCATTTCCTGCTCTAGCGCTTTAGCCGTGGACATGTTGATATCCTTCATCCTATCACATTCTTTTTTGACTCTAGTGACTACCACCTTCAGCTTCTCCTTCGCCACTTTTGTCTTTTCCAACTCAGCCTTCAAGACTCGCACCTCTTCACTTTCCTCGGACACCTCTGCCTCTTTTCCATTCAGATCCTCTAGCTTTTTGAGCCAAGCAATCCATTGCACTCTATATTTCAGCCATTTGTGATAACCACCTATTACATCGATGCCTCTTCCTTTAAGCTCCTTATTTTTCCTCTCCACTTTATTTCAGGCCTTACGGATCTTCTAAAGTATCTTTGTGTGAGCTTCAATGAATCCCTGTGCGATAAAAGGCATGATGGTTTCCTTTGTTGGCACACCTTTCATAGGATACCCTAACTGTCTTATGGCCAACACAAGGTTATAATTAATGCAACCCCTCATCCCTATCAAAGGGACATTTAGAAATCCTTCACATGAGCACAATACTCCTATCACCCCTTCTTTCCACCGTGGGAACCAACTAATAGATGACCTCATCACACCTGCCAGGAGCTTTTCCCAATTTACTTTGTCTTTTCCCAAACACATGTGATGACCTTATAGAGGACATACAAATCTACTTCCATGATTAAGGACATGGGACACCAACCACACATAAAGTAGGCGTACAATAGACAATTCTCGCACTACTCTTCTCACATCTCAGGTTGAATGTATCATACATATCTACCAACATAGCAATGACTAGGCTTTCCTTGTGTTGGACAAGTGGCCTCAGATATCTTAAGAAGGGGGGGGGGGGGGCTTGAATTAAGATATTACAACTTATTTCCCCAATTAAAAATTCTATTTAACTTTCTATTCAAGTTATAAATTCCCTTAATAATGAATTTCTTAAATGATGATTCAAAAGAACAATTTGAATATGAATATAATGCAATAATAAATAAAGGAGTTTAAGGGAAGAGAAAGTGCAAACTTAGATTTATACTGGTTCGGCCACACCCTTGTGCCTACGTCCAGTCCCTAAGCAACCCGCTTGAGAGTTCCACTATCTTGTAAATTCCTTTTACAAGTTCTAAACACACAAGGACAATCCTTCCTTTGTGTTTAGAATTCTTTCACAACAAGAGACCCTCGGTCTCTTAATCCCTTTTCAGAATGAAGAAGAAGAAGAAAAGAAGAAATCTCTCTTGAAAGAGATAGATTGAACAATTTGAGCACTCAAATAATTCCTTATTGAATCACAAGTGTTTTGGCCAAGGAATTTGTAAGAGGATAAAATGATTTTGCTTTTTAAGAGGATAAGACCTTTTTGTTCTGAAAAAACTCTTAGCAAATTCGTGTCTCAAGTCACATATATATAGGCCTTTGATAGCCATTCAAGAACCACATAAAAAGATGTGACTGTTGAGAATATTTTCTGAAAATGTGCTCTGGTAATCGATTACAGTATATGTGTAATCGATTACAAGCTTTAAAATTTGAATTAAAACGTTCAGAAATTGCTGGTAATCGATTACCATATATGTGTAATCGATTACACAGTGCAAATTTTGAATTCAAATTTTAATACTGTTGTAAATCAGTTTTGGCCACTGGTAATCGATTACATCCTCTGGTAATCGATTACCAGAGAGTAAATTTGTTGAAAAAGACTTTTTAACTTAAATTTCTTGGCCAAACCTTTTGCTACTTCAATTGGAATTCCCTTCCTATCTAATATATCCTTTCTAAGACTCTAGAGACTGTCTTGATCATCCATCTTGAATATCTTTAATTTCTTTGTCTTGAATAAAGCTTTGAAACGCATGTGAAAACTTTGGCATCATCAAAACATTCCGCTTGATCCTTTGTCTACACCTTGTTGTGGTGATAAGCAAGAAAGGCATGAATCGTTGCTAGATCTACAAGTCCATCTACATTCAGAAGTAGTACCACCCCAAACACTAGTAGTGCTAATACATCCATGAATGATTCCAACTCTCCTTGGCTTGTCAGGGTTTCCGTCTTCTCCTCCAAGAACTTCCTCGGTATACCGACTACTCCATTCCTACTCTGCTTGACTCGATCTAACTCTCGTTCCGAGATTTTGACTACTCTTGCCACTTTTGCCACAGAAGGGTAGTACCCAAAAAAAAGGTATGGCTTCCTTCCTCCTATCGGGCATCCTAAGATCCCCTCGAACTCCTCTATGGTTGGTGCCAATTGAAAGTCCCAAAAAGTGAAGCATCTGAGCGGTTGGTCATAGTATTGGGTAAGAGCTGCAATGACTTCAACTGACACTTCTATCATTGCTAGATCCCAAATCTTTCCATATACCTTGCTAAAAGATTGACATTGAACCTGATCCATCTGCTACCCTAACTTTCGCAAGCTGGCTACTTCTAGATTTTTGACCTTGACTTGATAAAACCTTTTCTTAAAGGACTGTGCTTGGTTCGACCCCATGTTCGCAGGAATAGAAATTTTGATCGCCAATACTTCAATAACCTATCATATCGGAGATATGATGAATGATCAGGGCATACTTATGATATGCATGAAAAATATATTTATCTGACCGACACTAGACACCCGAAAGACCACCCTTTTCTTGTTAACAATGCATTAGGTACCATGTTCATGTGATTTCCAATCATTTTCAAGAGAAAGGATTGTGTAATCCCAACATGGTTTGTTTATAGCTATTACCATGGTACCCAACACATGCAACTAAGAACGCGGTGTAAACTTTCACACTTCATTGTGACTTTTACCGATGAAGAGAAGAATGCAAGGCATGAGCAACTATATGACATTATTATGCATGAGTGAACATAACATGCGAATGATAACAAATGCAATTGGCTGAACAAAAACATGCTAAATGAATATGTATGACAATGCAATGACTTATGCAAATGCAATGCATGAATATGATAAATGATAAATGCAGGAATGATGTGTCCAATATGATGCCATGAAGAGAGATGCATGATGCGATCACAGAAACAAGACATGCTGAGTTTGCTCCATGTCCCTAATTCAGGAACCTAATGGAAAGGGTCCAAAAGTCCACTATGTAGAAGCAAAGCTTCATGATGAATCAAAGGTGATTCAAAGGTGTTTTGATGATAACAATGATGATAACAAAAGATGATGACAAAAAGCTCAAAGATCAATCAAAGAATAACTCAAGTGAATCAAAGATCAATCAAAGAACAACTCAAGTGAATCAAGAACAATTCAAGAGTTCAAGATAAGAATCAAGAAGAATTCAAGACTCAAGAAGAAAGTTTAGAGTCAAGAGTCAAGATTCAAGGTTCAAGATCTCAAGAATCAAGATCAAGATTCAAGAATCAAAAGAAGGCTTAATCAAGATAGGTATGAAAAGTTTTTCTCAAAAATTGAATAGCACATGATTTTTCTCAAAACATGTTTACCAAAGAGTTCTTACTCTCTGGTAATCGATTACCAGATTGTTGTAATCGATTACCAGTAGCAAAATTGTTTTGAAAAAGTTTTCAAATTGAATTTACAACGTTCCAATTAATTTCAAAAAGTTGTAATCGATTACAATGTTTTGGTAATCGATTACCAGTTCCTTTGAACATTGAAATTCAAATTCAAATGTGAAGAGTCACATCCTTTCACATAAAAGCCTTGTGTAATCGATTACACTGATTTGGTAATCGATTACCAGTGACTGTTTCTAAATAAATCAAAAGATGTAACTGTTCAAAAGGTTTTTGACTTTTTCAAATTGGTTTTAAGTTTTTCTAAAACGTTATAACTCTTCTGAATGGTCTTCTTGACCAGACATGAAGAGTCTATAAAAGCAAGGCTTTGATTTTCTTTTCGATACACTTTTTTACACCTATTCAATCAATCTTTTACAAGCCCTGAATCACTTTGAACTTCTTCTTCTTCATTGTGCCAAAAAGCTTTCCAATGTTTTCTGGTTTTCTAAACCTTGAAAACTTGTGCTATTCATCTTTTCATCTCTTCTCCCTTTGCCAAAAAGAATTCACGAAGGACTAACCGCCTGAATTCTTTTTGTGTCTCTCTTCTCCCTTTTCCAAAAAAACGAATGACTAACCGCCTGAATTCTTTTGTGTCTCCCTTCTCTCTTGTCAAAGAATTCAAAACGGCACAGTCTGAGAATTCTTTTGATTCTTCCCATTCCCTAATACAAAAGTGTTCAAAGGACTAACCGCCTGAGAATTCACGAAGGACTAACCGCCTGAATTCTTTTTGTGTCTCTCTTCTCCCTTTTCCAAAAAAACGAATGACTAACCACCTGAATTCTTTTGTGTCTCCCTTCTCTCTTGTCAAAGAATTCAAAACGACACAGTCTGAGAATTCTTTTGATTCTTCCCATTCCCTAATACAAAAGTGTTCAAAGGACTAACCGCCTGAGAATTCTTTTGTATCCCCATTCACAAAGTATCAAAGGTTTAACTGCCTGAGATCTTTGTCTTAACACATTGGAGGGTACATCCTTTGTGGTACAAGTAGAGGGTACATCTACTTGGGTTTGACTGAGAACAAGAGAGGGTACATCTCTTGTGGATCAGTTCTAGTGGAGGGTACATCCACTAGGGTTTTAAAGAGAACAAGGGAGAGTACATCCCTTGTGGATCTTTGCTTGTAAAAGGATTTTTACAAGGTTGAAAGAAATCTCAAGGACCGCAGGTCGCTTAGGGACTGAATGTAGGCACGGGTTGTTGCCGAACCAGTAAAAAACTCTTGTGTGTTTGTTTCCTTCTTCCCTACTCTTTTACTTTCCGCTGTGCATTTAATTTCCGCTTTTACTTTCTGTTAAGTTTCTCTTCTACTCCATATTATCTTAACAACATAAGTAAAAGCCTTAGAAGAGTAATTTTTTAATTAGTAAAGGTTTAGGAATAATTAATTCAACCCCCCCCTTCTTAATCATTCTGAGGCCACTCGATCCAACACACTATCTAGTGACAACTCCAAGGGTAGTTTCATGTAACCTTACCGACCTCTAGAGATATCATCCTCTTAGGTAACAACACTGTGGCGATAAGGACTACTAGCGACAATGCATCACCAAAAAGGGAAAACTCTAGGTGAGGCTTCATTGTTATCAAGTGAGTCGGAGACCTAGCATGACAACAGATTGACCTTTACTCCCTATGGCTCACACAGACCCGGATATAGGGCCCAATATCTCAAAGTGTGTGAAAGAAGTAACCTAAGAATTACCCAACCCCACTTGCAAAACAACCAGAAAATTCCCAAACAGATACAACAAGTATAACACATGTCATCTACCCTAGGATTCAATGGCACAATTTATTTCTAACTACGAAGGTAATAGATACAAAGATACACACCAAGAAGTAACAACTTATCAAAGGTTATATACAAGCATGAGCGAAACAACGAACAAAGGAAACAACATTGAAGCAAAACCGCAAACGAACGGTAACGGAATGGAACTTTAACAAACATGAGCACAACGCGGACATAAAAGAGAAAAGGGAAAATAAATAAAGAAAAAGTCACGATAAAATTGCACACTCGATCAAATGGTTTAACTCTCTAATGAGTCCCCAGTGGAGTCGCCATCTGTTGCAACGTAGGCCACAACGGGACGACAAAAATTAAATTATTCAAAATAAATAAATAAATAAATCGTTTTCAAAAAAATATGAAAAACTTGGGCAGTCGCCACCAATTTTTATTTAAGGAAAACATCGGAAAACCAAAAAGGATAAGGAATGGTCTACGGTTTGAGAAAAAAGGATTCGGGAGTCGTTTACTGTTTGCGGCCGGCAAGTGTACCAGATCGCACAAGTAGTATAAAACGGGAAGAACCGAGTATCGAAGTCTCGGGGAACTTGTGTTATCTACCAAGCTATTTCGGTAAATAGGTGTCTTATATGAAAAGATGATTGTGGTTATGAACAAGTATGTAAACTATCTATGCAAAAAGAAAGAAAATCACGCAAGAGAAATGTTGTGTAAAAACAAGTAGAGAACACATTGGTCTTCCTAATAGGTTCTTGATGCTAAAATGGATGTTCTCTATCTAACAATGCTCATGTATTCCTATGTTGTCTCCTGGATTGCTAGACCCCGATTCCTCATGATAGCCTAGTCTAATCCTGATCAAGCCTCGTCCGCAGATTCCTCTTGTAAGACTAAACTCAACCAGGATCGCATTAAGACACGCATACACAACTAAGTTCTTGTACCTCGATTCCTCGTGATAGTACAACAACTTAGCCCCATACTATCAAGGACTTTAGAATCAGACCAGTTTCCACTGTTGAATGACCCTAACAAAGCATGCATCTACGTGATCAAGGTAAAGGCATACTGGAATGAAAAACATATAGCACAGAGAACACACAAAACATCAATACATAGATAGAAATATATTTACATAAGATACCTACAAGGAAGATCCAACAGAGGATTTAGCTTTCCATAGTCCGGAAACCTCGTTTACAACATAGAGAAGAACAAGATGAAAGATTGCAAAAATACAAGTGGTGAGGATGTCTCCTTCACCTCTAGGATCTCACAATCACTCACAAACTCATCTCAAGCTCTCAGAACGACTTCCGCTTCGAGCTCTCGTCTCTACAGATCTTTACATAGCAAAATCTCTCAGAACTCTCTAAAACTTGGACCTTTCTCTCTCTAGAACTTCCTACACATGCAAAAGCTTCAATCCAAGGCCAGACTCTCGTGCATGTAGAGGCTTCTCAAGAAAAAATGCCAAACTCCTCCAAAAAATCTGATTTAAAGCTTAAATAGGTGGGTTCGTCCGTGCTCGTGCGCTTAGTGCAAATCTGAATCGCTTAGCACGCATAAGTGGATTTTGGCTTAGCGCACTTCTCTCGCTTAGCGGATGAGCTGAAGCGATGCGCTTGATGACCTGGAGCGGTGCGCTCAGCGATCCTGACAGCTCATCTTCTTCTGGCTTCTTCCTCACGCTTAGCCACTGAGTGTCACGCTTAGCGAATGCTCGCTAAGCCAGCAGATTGGCTTAGCAAGAAGGTGAAATCAGCACTTTTGCCAATTTGCCTAATTAACCTGAAATTGAGAGAAATTGATTATTAAACATACAAAACAAAAGTATAAATTATCTATTACCTATATTTAATAGAAAGTACTTATAATATTACAAAACAACTATAAATTGGAGAAGTTTGATACAATATACACAAGTTTTATACACAAAAGTTAGTCGTATTCATCGACTAAAAACTCCCCCAAATTTATAGTTTTGCTTGTCCTCAAGCAAAAGAGAACAACTCACTTGTCCTCAAGTGGTAAAACATGCAGTGTTTATGTACAAAGGTGTATGCATCAAAATTTATTGATTGCATGATGAGAAAGATGAAGCAATGTGTACCTATCACTTGTTTTCATAGAATATGCAACTAGACAAAGAGGAGAACAAAATGTGAACTATACAGTTAGATGAAGTTAATCATAAGACAGATATCAAGGAAGGTAGCTCAAACCACAGTCTCATGGCTACTGTTTCACTCAAGCACAAGTGTTTAAGCTATTCATTGATAACAACTAACAGGAGGTCCAATCTTTGTATTTCATCTCATGCCATCAAGCCAGTAATGTATAAACAGAATCAGAAGGACTTTCTCAGGCTTGTAGTGAGGTTTGGCTAAAAAAATTCATTGGTTTTTTTAGGATTCAAAGGTTTAGATTCTAAGAGAGCTCAAGTCCTAGACTTATCCCAATGATCTTTTCTTGTATCATAGAAGGACTTTTGACCTTATTGACACAACACACTTACTCTTTTCTTCTTCTTCTTTTTTTAACATATAACTTATTTGTTGTGTGTGCTAATGCTTAACCTTTTTCTTTTCATTCTAATTGACTTTCCTCCCCCAAATTTAGGGTAAATTTTCCTTTAACCATATGCTCTCCTAAAATCTAAACAAGGTATTAGGAGATAATCATTTAAGTTTAGGGTTCAATTCATGACAAAAATCATTCAGCTTATAGAAGGAGCAAAAGATACAATTATCATTCAAGGTGAGCTATTTGGTCAAAAGAGCTTGTGTATATACAAATCATGGCCTTCATCATGTTCTAAGCTATACATATCATTCTAGAATTCAGAGATTCATGCAAAGATCATTGCTCACAGTTAGTCGTTCACTTACAGAGTAAGGTCACACTCTCACCGGTTTTTGGTTCAAGTTGTTTCTTTCACAATCAGTCTGTCTATTGACTAATAATTCTACTGTAAGATCACACTCTTGTTCTTTCTTTGTTCAACATGCATATTCATTCAAATTCATGAAAGGAAACACAAACTCAATCACAATCATGCATTCAATTCAAAATGAAAACATACATCCATTTTCATTGAAAGATAAAAGTGTTTCACTGCCATGTCATCAAAAATAAGTTAAACTGTTCAAAATGCTTCAGGATAAGCATACTAACTATTCATAGATGAAACTAGCAGTATATATAGACATAAAGGAAATATTGTACGAAAACCAAAATTATAATAATAATAAATCAAAAAGCAAAAAGTGTCATCAGGAATTAAAATTCCTATGACTGGTCCTGATTGTCCTATATATGATCATTCTTCTCATCTATTAGATGCCATACTGGAGTAGCTGGAGGAGAAGTGTCCAAAGGCAGAACTGGTATGGTCTGGCCCTCATGTATCTCTAAGATAGGAATGGAAGAGTCTACTACATGCTGAGGTGAAGATGGATCCACTCTTGGAAATGGTGCAACAGCTGATGTTGGCACTAGTCCATGATGAGTAGCCTCATTGGATCTCGTCTCTAATCTTCTTTTTTTACAATCAACAGCTCCAGAGATGGTGGCTTCAGATGAGTGATCGTTTTCTGGTTCTGGCTCATGCTGTTGAGGTGCCTGGCCACCTTCTCAACGAATTGCTCTACACTCATAATTGGTCTCTGTTGAACTAGTTCCTGCAAGCTTTGTATAATGAGAATCTATCCTTCAAACAAGCTTTGAAATTTGGCATCTGAAGTCTGAGAGCTCTGGGCAGATAAGTCTGCTAAAGCTAGAGGTGGGGCTTAAGTAGAAGATGCAGGGATGCCAGCTATTGGTGTAAAGGAAGAGGGAATATCAGCTGCTCTGAGCTTGGTCTTCCTTGTCTCTGGAAAATTAACTGTTTGGTCATTCGCATTCCAACTATTCTTTATGATATAAGCTAAGTCAATGGTCGGTCTTAGGTTTTCATAGGAGGTAAGGGCATCAGATCCCACTCCCCTTGATCTACACAAGGTTGTGATTAAAGTTGGGAAGCCTAATCGAGAAGAGTTAGACTGAGCGATCATGGTCATTTGTCCAGAGATCAAACTGCCAATGTTCATGTCCATCCTTGTGATTAAGCCATAGACCAACCTAGCTTTGTCTGTGTTCAAATCTGAAGTGCGGAAGGTAGGAGCTAGGTTTGAGTACGAGAAGATGCTCCATGTCTGAGCCAAGGTGGTAAGATCTTTTCTGAGGAGCTTCCATGGTTGACCCTCTGTGTTTAGAATAAAGCCCTTGCTCGGAATGCACAGTTTAGCCTCCATCTCTCTAGGATCAGACCTTAGTCTGCAAAATCTAGAATAAGTGGGTAAAGATTCCCCCTCCTCTAATAACACTGGAGTCTGGAGGAACTCATTTAAGTTGTCTACATCTATCTTGATTAAATGGCTTCTTATTTTATCACATTTAGGAGCTTGATCTGCAGGACTATAGAAATTGGCATAAAATTCCTTAACCACTGCCACATCTATGCTTTCTTCCTGAAGGTTGGCAAGACGTTTGTGCAGGTTTCGCCTCTCCAATTCTATTTTAAACTCGTCAAATTCAGAATGATAAAGTTCCACATTCCTTTCCGGAAGGATCCTTCGGTCTAAAATATTATTGATATATCGGTTCCAGGCTTCCTCTGATTGAAATTGCCTGTTATCATTCTGATCCTCTGGTCTAGAATCACTATTCTTATGTTTCTTAGAGGCCATCTGCATATAGAGAAACCAAACAATTAATCAGGACACAGTTATTCAAAATTTAAAAAAAAATTGAAAAAGACACTGGCCGCTTAGTGAGACAAAATTCGCTTAGCGGGCCTTCATAAAAGAAACTCACTCGCTTAGCGAGACATGGGTCGCTTAGCGGACTTCACAAAAAAAAACGACACTGGGCTTAGCGACACAGGAGTGTTGCTTAGTGGAAAATGCTAAGTTACAGTGTCTACAAAGTTGGCTTAGCTGGCAAGGAGCCCGCTAAGCTTAAGGTTAGCCACATGGATTTGCGCTTAGCCAAGGATAAGCTGTGATTAGCAGCACTAAACTGAGCAAAAATTTCACTAAGTGTTGGGAGCTTAGCGAGTGAAGCTCGCTTAGCTCAGTGGATGCCGCAACCAATTGCGCTTGGCTCAGGAATGCTCGGCTTAGAGCGCGTCTATCACCAAAAAAATTGGTTAAGTTACCTGGGCTTAGCGATTCAGCCTTGCTTAGCCACAGGTAGTTCAGCAAGAGGATGAGTGTTCATCCTCAAAGGATGAACTCACTTAGCGCAGTAAGCGCGCTGATCGAGGCCGTAACCGAATCAAATAAACATGAAAATGCAGTAACTAGGAAGTGATCCTAGGTCGTTTCCCAAAGAGCAATGATAAACCAATTGTTCATAATATACTTGTAGTAGCAGTAACGATTGGGGGGGGGGGTTTGTTTGTTTTGTGATTTAAGAAGCAGAACAAGTAAACTGGAATACGAAACTAATAATATTAAAAATGGGTTGTTCCTCTGATTCAGAAGCCATTCTCTTATCCTGAGTTATGGAGAATTCGTCCCTAACAGTTAACCACTTAATCCAACCCTATTTCAATTTACTAAGCGAAAATCAACCTAGGGTTGTCAATACGTGATTAGGCACCACATACACCAGTTAGCCCTTCGTCCATTAAGGATGAACACAAGTTAGGCTCAAAGGAAATTAATCGAACACGAAGCGTGCACTGATTAATGTTCACGCATTTGGGTTAACTGGTGAAGGGAAAACTGCCAGGGAACCACATTATAAACGAAACCTCAAAGAGAGTTGGGCTTATTCCTCAGAAGGAAACAACACCAGAATAATTAGCCTTCCATAGATTCAAACAGAAAACATAAATGAAACATGAAACAGAAATGTAAATAAACAGAAACGTAAATGAGACAGAAACGAAAATGAAAACAGAAACGTAAATGAAAGTAGAAGAAGAAACAAGAACGAAATTGTAATTAGAAGCAGGAAATGGAAAAATTGCATTAAGAACGAAACAGTAGCATTAGAACAGAAAAACTTCAAAACCATAAACCCTAAGCTCTGAATAATAGTCTAACAGAATGACCTTGCACGAATCCCAAGACTTCTATTTAAAAAGAGTCACTCAAAGTCACTGGGCCCTATTACAATACTCTGGCCCAAAACGAAATAAACACTGAACCACATAAAATAGCAAAATTTCCTAATTAGGAATTAACTAAGGTAAGCGCTGCTTTAATTGCCCTCTTCAAGTCCACAACCAAAATCCGGATTAAGCCCAATGTTTCATTAATTCCTGAAATTAGATTAAAAACATCAAATTAGCTAAATGAGCCCAAATAATAAAACTGCCTAATTAATTGACAATTAAGACCAATCAGTAATTAAAATGGTGCAAAAAGGGTTTAGAAAATAGAAGAAAATGATGGCACATCACGCGCTAAGCGAGTTCTTCAGATAACGCTTACATACAATGAGTATTGATGAACTCGCTTAGCGTAGCATGCTTGCTTTGCGAGTTCATCGCGTTTTCCAAAAAACGCAGAAAACACAACTCGTTTTCTCACACTTTTCAAGCCTCTAAAAGGCATATCAGACATGCAATGTGTGCGCCATACTCAATTCAGTATACAAGCGTACATAGCCCTAATCTTAAACTAATTCTAACAAAACATAAAAACCCTAAAAATCTAAAGCTATAGTTAAAGTCTTCTACCCTAGAGTTAAGACATGAAAAAGAGAAAAAGAATCAAGGAACTTATATGGATGGTGTATGATTAATGCTTCAAAGTCAAAAATGCACAAAGAAAGTGCAGATGCAAAATGTGCAAATTTTTGGAGAGAGAGAGAATGCAGAGACGAGGTTTCTATAATCTGGCAAATGTGAGTGTAACTGCTGTTACACTCACTTAAGAAGTTTTTTGATACTTTCGCTTAGTGGACCGTTGCGCTAAGCGAGCAAGAGAGACGTTTGGTTTCTCAACCAGGCTCACTTAGCGAACACGTGTGCTTAGCCGACATTTCAAATTCAAAATCATTTTTTTTAACAGAAACTCGACTTAGCGCGAGGGTACGTCCGCCTAGCGAGACCTGCAGATTAGAAAAGCTGCAACTCTCGCTAAGCCTGGCCTTGGCCAGCTTAGCTAAAATGATGCATCTTGAATACAAAGGAGCACACGCTTAGCTGAGAGGTACTCGCTTAGCGCTCATATTACCGCAAAGAATCTCGCTTAGCTGCCATGACTGGCGCTTAGCATCATGGTCCTCAATTAAGGCCGTAAGGAATTGCGCTTGGCGACAATAGATCCTACTTAGCCACGGATAAGATGTCGCTTAGCAATCAAGCAGAAGCTTAGCTGAATTCAGATCGAATCGAAGTTAGCTTAGCTCAACCTTGGCCAGCTTAGCGGACCAAATCAGCCTTAGATGCAAGGGTTGGACGCTAAGCGCTTAAGACTCACAGCTTAGCGCATGAACAGAATTGCGCTTAGCGCGAGGCTTGTGCTTAGCGAAAGGACCGTTTTTTCAGAAAATATTTTCTAAGTTATTTTTCAATCTTTTTTCCATGAAATTGAAACCCTTATGTTAAGCATTCAAAGATTGGCTAATATACTCCTATGTACAGATTACATAGCAAGTTCCAAATGATCAAATGCATGAAAAACCAAAAATAACACAAATTGAAACTGGGTTGCCTCCCAGTGAGCGCTTCTTTAACGTCATTAGCTTGACACTTTTACCTCACTGGGCGATCTTACATTTTGATTCTCACCTTCAGAACCTCTTGAACTTCTCCCATTACCCGCAAGCAAACATTGTGTTCTGGAGCAGGCTTGTCTTCAACAAACAAGTCAAAATCAATTTTTTGGTCTTCAAAACCTAACTCCAGCTTCCTCTTCCCCATGTCAACTATGCAGCTTGCGGTCAACATGAATGGCCTCCCCAAGATTACAGGGATGTCAGTATCTTCAGAGATATCCATGACCACAAAGTCTGCAGGGAAGATAAAGTGCTTGACCTTGACCAATACATCTTCAATTACTTCATAGGGCATGGTAATGGGGCGGTCAGCTAATTGTAGAGTCATTCGAGTGGGCATAATCTCCAACTCTCCCAATCTTCTGCACATGGAGAGTGGCATCAAATTAATGCTGGCTCCTAGATCAATCAGAGCCTTTCCCACATTGACTTCTCTTATTGAACAAGGAATAATTACACTCCCAGGATCTTTATGCTTAGGTGGAAGAATCTTTTGGATCACAACACTACAATTTCCTTCCACTATGTTGTTTTCCTGATGAATGTACTTGTGCCTCCTTGTCAACATATCTTTCAAAAATTTGGAGTAGAGTGGCATCTGCTGTTGAGCTTCGCCAAAGGGCATGGTTATTTCAATTTCCTGAAAATATCCAAAAATCTTGCCAAATGACGATCATTTTCTTTCTTGGAAGGTACCACAGGATATGGTACTTCCACACCTTTTTCCACAACCTTTCCACTTCTACTCTTCTCAAAAATCTTTTTTTTTTCTTTTTCATTTTTCTCATTTTCTATTTCTTTTTCTCCTTCTTTTTCTTTTTCTTGGTTCTTCATCTCTTTATTTTGGACCATTATTTTCTTCCCTTTTTCCTGATTCTCTTTACCCTTCACATCATTTTCCTTAACCTTAGCACTTGTCTTTTCACCCATTTGCTCCTTGTACAACACACTCCCTTCATCCTCAGCTTTCATAAACCTTTTACTCATAGTCATCATAGCCTTGCATTCCTCCTTAGGATTATTTTCCGTATTTGCTCCAAAACTGTTGGATGACTTGTTAGCTATTTGCTTGGCTAGTTGTCCCACCTGGTGTCACAACCTACCCTTCGGCGGGAGGGCGACGCGTGACTTGCGGGTGCATCTTCCAAGAAAGGAATACGCGCGGAGTCGCCACCAACGTTTATTTGAGGAAAACGTCGGAAAAACCGGAAAAGACGTGATCTACGAACTTTAAGTGAAAGGTTCGG
Source organism: Glycine max (assembly GCF_000004515.6). Taxonomy (NCBI): domain Eukaryota; kingdom Viridiplantae; phylum Streptophyta; class Magnoliopsida; order Fabales; family Fabaceae; genus Glycine; species Glycine max. The sequence continues at coordinate 29,147,572 of NC_038255.2, forward strand.
GAGTTGTATTTACGTACGGGGAAGGTATTAGCACCCCACACGTCCGTCACAAGAGATGGTAGCCTTTAATCAAATGTGCAAATATGACTTCAATTTATGTTATCTTCCCTTTTTACGTTCTTATGTCTTTTTTATGCCTTTTTATATTTTTATCTTTTTGTGGTCGACAAGGGCGTTTCCCTTTGCTCCTACGTATTCCTCAATTGTGATGAGAAAATCAGACCTACGTAGTTCTTTTGTGAACAAAGCGTTTTGGTTAAGTTATTTTTATCCTTTTTTGCAAGATATGTTTTTATTGAATGAAAGGTCATTTAAGGCGTTGGACCATTAGACAATCTTTCGATTCTTTTGAAAAGTGTGGAAAACATTAAGGCATTGGACCATTAATGATTTCTTTATTTTTGAAAGAGGTAACAAAGTTACATATTGATTTTAGGCTTTTTAGAAATCTACACTTAACCAATAAAAGCGGAAAAGACCATTTCAAGGCGTTGGACCTTTGAAAATGGTTTTTTTAGGCGATGACAAAAGTTTGGTTTATGAATTGATTTTAGCCTTAGTTTCACTTTAGTTATTAGTCGATTCGATTTAAGAAAGAGAAATCCCAAATAAAAACGTTCGATTTGATTTTTTTGATTTATTATACTAAAAGATATTTTTGATTATTATATTATTATTTTACCTCTTTTGGTTTCCAACGTGGTTACATAGAATGAATTGAAAAGTTCGATTTTGGGAACTTACCGGTTGAAGACCGATGAACGACGAAGAACGTCGAAGAACGGTCTAAAATCTTCGCGAAATCACCCACGAAAACGTTACGGAAGCGCCTCGGCTTGAATTTTCTTCACGGAAACAATTTTTCTCACTAATTTTAAGTGATTCTCAGATACTAGGAGGGTTGAACATTTTTGTTCTTCCCTCCTTCCCCTATTTATAAGGAAGGAGATGCTTGCCACCCAGCTCACCCAGGCGAGCTAGGTTGCTTCCTCCAGAAGCAACCGCCTTCTGGAGGAACATCCTGGAAGGCCCAAGTGGGCCTGGTTGCTATTTGAACCCCCATTTTTACTAAATACACCCCTGCCCCCCTTTTTTGGTGATTCTTTTTCTGTAAAGTTACGGAAACTTACGAATTTCGTAACGATACTTGTTTTCTTTCCGTAATGTTGCGGAACTTTACGGATTACGTAATCATCCCTTTTTTTGCCTTACGGAACTTTACGGATTGCGCACTAACACTTCCTTTTAATTTTCGGCATGTCATGAAACTTCACGGATTGTGATACGACGCTTTTCTTTTGGCTTCCGGCATGTCTCGGAACTTCACAAATTGCCTAACGATGGGTGCCAAATACCACGAAGTGGTCAAACGAGGGTCGCATCCCAACAGCGGATGGTCCCCGGACGAAATTAGGGTATGACAGTTGCCCCTCTTTACTTGTCTTTTATTGGAGATAAAAGGGAAGTAAAGATAAGACACTAATTTCGTTCGAGCGAAACACCATTCGGCCAGTGAACCTCCCTGCCAGCGGAACCGGCAAAAATTTGAAAATGATCAGTACCGACACATCATCCTGATACTGTCAAATTTGTTCCTCTTGGTTGATACAAGACGCAGAATGACCATAATTCGTCTTCGCGTTTTGTTGGACACGATCGAGCCTGGGCGGCGAGACACAGAATGACCATAATTTTTCTCTGGGTGCCACCGGACACGATCGCCTCTGGATGGCGAAAAGGTGTGCAGAATGACCATAATTTGTCTCCGCCCACCTCTCGACTTACTGTCCCCGAATGACAAAGGGCGCAAAATTTGTCTCTGCGCGTTTATCACTCGACTTGCGAAATCTAAATGACAAAGGGCGCAAAATCAGTCTCTGCACGTTTACCACCCAACTTGCTGTTCCTGAATGATAAAGGGCGCAAAATTCGTCTATGCGCGTTTATCCAGTCAGCTTGCTGCTCTTGAATGATAAAGGGCACATAATTCGTCTATGCGCGTTTATCACCCAATTTGCGAAATCTGAATGGCAAAGGGCGCAGAATTCGTCTATGCACGTTTACCACTCGACTCACTGCTTCTGAATGATAAAGGATGCAGAACCTGTCTCTGCGTGTTTACCACCCAACTTGTTGTTCCTGAATGATAAAGGGCACAGAATTCGTCTATGCGCGTTTATCACCCAATTTGCGAAATCTGAATGACAAAGGGCGCAGAATTTGTCTATGCGCATTTACCACTCGACTCGCTGCTCCTGAATGATAAAGGGCACAGAATCTGTCTCTGCGCGTTTACCACCCAACTTGTTGTTCCTGAATGATAAAGGGCACAGAATTCGTCTATGCACGTTTATCCACTCAGCTTGCTTCTCTTGAATGATAAAGGGCGCAGAATCTGTCTCTGCGCGTTTATCACCTAATTTGCAAAATCTGAATGGCAAAGGCCATAGAATTCATCTATGCGCGCTTACCACTCGACTCGCTGCTCTTGAATGATAAAGGGTGTAGAATTTGTCTCTGTGCGTTTATCACTCATCGAGCATGCGGATAACCGCATATCATCGGGCCCGCTGCCTCTGGATGACAAAAGGCGCAGAAGACGATGTTAGTCTCTGCGTGCTATCATGCTTTGAGTCTTAGAGATAGCAAAAGAAAGTTTAAACGGATAACCACTCGGGTATCTCCGTATGTCACGTGACTCCAGGGTCAGTATGACAGAAATTGTTTGCGCGGAAGATGACGTATATCTCCGCGTATCAACGGGGTTGTTGGCCACGATTGATAAAGGGTGCAGAAGACAACGTTAGTCTTTGCGTGCTATCATGCTTTGAGTCTTAGAGATAGCAAAAGAAATTTTAAAAGGATAACCACTCGGGTATCTCCGCATGTCACGTGACTCCAGGGTCAGTATGACAGAAATTGTGGGGTGGCCGACATAAGCGAGGCTCTTGCTCCTATGTATCCTCAATGAGGAACTCAGACCTACATAGTTCTGGATAACTTGTGAGACTTAAAATAGTCTCGGTGTTTTCATCACTAAAATGCGAACATGCTTTAGTAAAGAGAGAAAACCTCCAACTAATCAGAGCAACATATGCTTTTCGGATGAAAAACAATGTGTCTACCGGGGAAAGGGAATATGCAGATGAAATCTTCTCATAACCACTATTGAGATTTTGGATGTTAGCATTTCGTTTCTAAATGACCATTTAGAGGAAACACTGGGTTCGACAAAAATAGAAGAAAATCACTCAAAGTGTATTAATCTCACACAGGTAAGTGTTTCATCCTAATTCCGAACCATAGATATGCCATGACTTGATCTTGCAAATCATTTCCTATCAAATCAAAGATTACATGCGTGATCATGGATCAGTAGAACTTTTTCTTGGGAATGGTGTTTTTTTGTGGGAATTTTGGCTTTGAATGTTTTTGGTCTTTTCCTTTTCTGTTTTTGTTTAGTGCGGGGCGAAAAAGTCGCTGACACACAGGATTTTGGTTGGTAATCAAAGGGAGAGGGCCACTTTAAGTCGTGGTTTCCTTTCTCTTTTTTTTTTGTTTTCATGGTGACAAATCTGTATTGTTCAGATATTGTCTGGTCCTAAGACCTTTCTGCATATTTCTTCTTTTCTCTTCCGATCTTTGATCGAGAATTCTCTTTCTTTTTTGCTTTCCCCCATTTTCCTTGATTGGGAATTTTCCCTTTTTGCTTTCTTCTGATTCTTTTGATCGGAGATTTTCTCCTTTTCTCCTTTTCTCTTCTTTTCTTTTTCTTTTTTTGTTTTCTTTTGAGGGCAAGGTTTATGGTGAGTTGGGACTTTGGCTCAAGGCTTGTAGAACGGATGGACATGATATATGTCAGGGTGTTGGTCTGGTTCAGGGATAAAAGGGAATGTCCCACATTCTTTTATCAATTTGTGCATTCATCCGAGTCTATTTTGGGTGTTCAAAAAAACTTTCACAGCATTTACCCTTCAAATGTGTACATACATTTTTTTTCAAAAACTGGTTATGATCAGTGAATTTTTCAAAGAAAAGTTGGAAATTATCTCTTTTCACAAGCATGTTGTTTTTTAGCTAGACAACATTTTATTTTTTTTCTTTTTTATCATTTGTTTATTTATTTTTCTTGTTTGTTTTTGTTTTTTTTCCTTTTTTTCATGAGGTATTTTGCTACCTAAACACGTGTATATTTTTGTGAGGTATTTTTGCTATATACATGCATATCCAAGATATCTGGCTACCTAAACATACATATATATTGGTGAGGTATCTTTTTGCTACATACATGCATATCTAAGGTATCTTGCTACCTAAACATACATATATATATTTTGTGAGGTATGACTACCTTCCGAGCTTGTGCTTGTTTTATTTAAATTTCTAGGATCATGAGCAACTAGGCGTGTCCTACTACAAAAAGTGATCAAATAACAAGCATAGATTCAAAAGGTACTAGGTTGCCTCCTAATAGCGCTTCTTTAACGTCTTGAGCTGGACGCATTATGACTTGTCGGTCACGGACCTAGTACTTTTGCTTACCTTTGGCTTTGGACTTGGTCGCCTATTGGTCGGCCATGTGTCGTAGGCAATGCTCTAACCTTTTTGTGGATGAGCTGAGGTGCTCTTGAGGTGGCGGTAGTGCATTTGTTGCCCACTGCCGGCCATCCCCAGGCTGCTGTGGTGTCTCGCCCTATGCCTGCCTGGTGGCGCAGTACTTCTTGATGAAAGCCCGGTTAATGCGGGGCCTAATGACCTTGTTGGGGGTGACAGGCACTCCGTAAAACTGACAGAGGCTCGTAATCAGAGCTGGAAACCCCAGGACCCTGTTGGACTTCTCCGGGTCCATTGGGTGTCTTGCGGGCGCGATCCCTGCAAACAATAGATGACATCAGAAATCAATTGAGCGATGTGCATACTTACCTATGTCATGATGGCGTGACCTTGCTGGGGGAACGGGCACCCTGTTGGACTGACAGAGGCCCATAACCAAAGCTGGAGACCCCAGGGCCCTGTTGGACTTCTCCGGGTCCACTAGGTGTCTTTGTGGGTGCGATCCCTACAAACAATAGATGACATCAGAAATCAGTTTGAACCATACGCATACTTACCTATGTCGCGATGGCATGACTTTGCCGGGGGGGGGGGGTACGGGCACCCTGTAGGACTGATAGAGGCCCGTAACCAGAGCTGGAAACCTCAGAGCCCTGTTGGACTTTTTTGGGTCCACTGGGTGTCTTGTGGGCACGATCCCTACAAATAGTGGATGGCATTAGAAATCAGTTGGAAATAATGCATACCTACCTATGTCGGGACGGCACAGACCAACTGATACTTCCGCAGGGGGAGATCGACATTACGGTCGTTGGGCAGAATGTTGCTAAGTAGCAACGTCATCCATATCTGTGTAATAGTGGTCATGTTGGTGCGCATGATCCGCACTCATTTCTTTGCAGCGGCACGAGTGAAATCTTGCCCCGGTATGCATAGTAGCTGCACCATAGCCTCCTCCTCTGGTTGTACTTGCATAGGTGGCCCTCCTCCAGGATCAGGGGGTGGCCCAGGAACTGATAAAAGGAAACTACTGGCCCTTAACTGGGAATGAAAGTCTCGGTTAAGCATTTAAAGGCAGAGGACCTTAAATTCTCTTCAGGTGCGGATGTGGAGTCCACTGAAGGCGAGAGTATATAGCCCTCTGAAGGTGAGGATGTGTAGTCCTCTGAAGTGGAGGACGTGTAGTCCTCTGAAGGCGAGGGCGTGAAGCCCTCTGAAGGTGAGGACGTGTTGTCCTCTGAAGGTGAGGACGTATAGTCCTCTGACGGCGAGGACGTGTAGTCCTCTAAAGGCGAGGACGTGTAGTCCTCTGAAGGTAAGGGCGTGTAGCCTTACAAAGGCAAAGGTACATGACCCTTTGAAGGCGAGGACGTGTAGTCCTTTGAAGGTGAGGACATGTAGTCCACTGAAGGCGAGGGCGTGTGGTCCTCTGAAGGCAAGGATGTGTAGTCCTCTGAAGGCGAGGACATGTAGTCCTCTGGAGGCGAGGACGTGTAGTCCTCTAAAGGTGAAGGTACATGACCCTTTGAAGGTGAGGGCATGTAGCCCTCTGAAGGCGAGGGTGTGCAGCCCTCTGAAGGTGAGGACGTGTAGTCCTCTAAAGGCGAGGACACGCAGTCCTCTGAAGGTGAGGACGTGTAGTCCTCTGAGGGTGAGGGCGTGTAGCCCTCTGAAGGCGAGGACGTGTAGTCCTCTGAAGGCGAGGACATGTAGTCCTCTGGAGGCGAGGACGTGTAGTCCTCTGAAGGTGAAGGTACATGACCCTTTGAAGGCGAGGACGTGTAGTCCTCTGAAGGTGAGGACGTGTAGTCCTACAAAGGCGAGGGCGTGTAGCGCTACAAAGGCGAGGGCGAGTAGCCCTCTGAAGGCGAGGGCGAGCAGCCCTCTGAAAATGAGGGTACTAGTACCCAAGGGTCCACCCTTATGAGAAAGCAAGAGATTGACTCATTGAGAGGGTCGATCATCCTGAATTCAAAAGTTTGGACATTAGATGTAGGAAATCTACGCAGTTAACATGATTTTTAGGATGCATGCAACCTTTGTCGTGAAATTTGGTAAATGCGGACTTCATATGAAACAATGCAATGCAATGGAAAGTTGTACAATGACATTTTTTCCCTATTTTGTGATTTTGATTTTGATTTAATTTAATTTCTTTTTGAAAAACACAGATTGACTGTCCTTTTGAAAGTGGTGATAGTTCATGCAACCTTATCCTATCTTTTGCAAATCTCTCCGAGAACTCCCTCAGAGTATATGTTCTGTTTGATTTAGTCACTTGACCATTTTGGAGTGACGGCAATGGAGCCGTTTGATGTTTAATCAATCCATTGAAATCCCAGGGTTTATTCCCCCCTTTTTTGTTTATAGATGGGTGAGAACTTTGATCTGCCCCTATGTTCACTTGAGGCTCACGCACGATGCCCCTCATTGCCCCAGTGTAGGGCTTTGAGGTGCCAATTGTTATCTTTCATCACGACCTTGTAGCTTGGAACCTATTGGGTGAGAACTTCTAATCTGCCCCTAGGTTTACTTGAGGCTCATGCACGGGGCCCCTTATTGCCCTAATGTAGGGCTTTGAGGCTCCAATCTTTGTCTATCGTCATGACCTTGTAGCAAGGAAGAATGAAAGAAGCGGTTGATTCAAAAAGAATTTTCCAAGGATGAGAAATAGTTTGAAAGATTTTTTCAATCGACGGATTAAGTCAAATGACTCATATTCTTGATAACTCACTTCTCTCTAAAAAGAAAAATTTCTGGCATGATAAAATGAGGTCACATGAATGTCTATATTTTTACTTGAAAACACAGTCAATCAAATGCTTTTCTTTCTTTTTGAACTTTTCTGCTTTACTCGCTGTTTACGGCACCCTCACCAACGTGCAGGATGAGTAATCTCTGATTGAACGGTCTTGGAAGTCAACATTCAAGAGTGCAGGTTGCTTTGAGCAAACAAACCAATGGCCTACACTCACATTCCAGTGGAAGTTGAATAAGGAAAGATGTGTTTGTGAAAGGATGAGAGAGACAAGGATGTCAAATTCATCCATTATTTAGCATTGTAATTATGGTTTACAATAATGGCATCAACTTGGAAATCATGATGATTCATTAGAGACACCTAACAACAGCTTTCAAAATTGCCCCATGTGTGGTGTCGCTTGTCAATGTCAGGACTCATACGCGATTCTCCTCAAATTTCAGCCAGCCCGCATCAATTAGACTTTGCACCTTACGCTTCAGGGTCATACAATGCTCAATGGAATGCCCCGGGGCTCCTTCATGATAAGCACACATTGTGTTCGAGTCGTACCCTCGGAAAAATGGAGGTTGAGGAAACCTAGTAGGGGTTATGGCTACCATTGCAGTATCAAGTAGATATGGGAGCAAGTCAGCATAGGACACCGGAATTGGGATGAATTCTACAGACTTTTTCGCTGCAAAATTCATTTCTTGGTTGGTGTTTTGGTTTGTGCTAAAGGTGGTGTTCGTCATTGGAAGTGCGGTAGACATGCTTTGTGGTTGATTTAGGGATGGCCTTTGTGGATAACTGGGTGGTGGATAAGGAGAGGGTTTGTTATTGGCCTAGTAATGACATTGTTGGGCTGGTGGGAAGTTTGGCCATGTAGTAATGGCAGTTGCAACATGGGTTTCTCCTTCATTCTCACCCACTTCATTTGCCCCAGTTTTCTCATTCATCAAAGCAGGATGATTAAATTTGCCTCTTTTCAGACCCACTTCGATCCTTTCGCTGGCGAAGACCAAATCTGTAAAACTTGAAGGTGTGTAGCCCACCATTTTTCATAGTAGAACACTGGTAACGTGTCTACTATCATCGTGATAATCTTTTTCTCTATTATTGGGGGCGCTACTTGAGCTGCCAGATCCCTCCACCTCTGGGCATATTCCTTGAAGGATTCATGCTCTTTTTTGCACATGTTCTATAGTTGCATCCTGTCCGAAGCCATATTAGAATTGTACTGATACTGCTTAATGAAGGCAACCATTAGGTCCCTCCAAGAATGGACTCGGGAAGGTTCCAAGTTAGCGTACCAGGTAACAGCTACCCCAGTAAGACTTTCTTGGAATAAATGTATCAGTAGTTCCTCATCTTTTGCGTATGCCCCCATCTTCCGACAATACATCTTTAGATGGTTCTTGAGGCAAGTAGTCCCCTTGTACTTGTCAAAGTCCGGCACCTTGAACTTGGGAATAACCATGTTCGGGTACTAGGAACAACTCTTCTAGGTTCGCAAAGGCATAATCTTCGCCTCCTTCAATGTCCTTGAGCCTTTCCTCTATATGATCCAAATTTCCCTTTTCAGCCATAGCAGGAGGGGCTCTTCCCACCACAAAATGAAAGGGTTGTGGTTGTGGGTGAAACTGAGGGCCCTTCAAAGTGTTTGGCATTGGTATACTACCAACTGCTTGCCCTTCAGTGGCATATCCGAGGCAAGGCTCAAAGTCTGCTAGATTGTGGTGGGGCATTTCATGTGTTTCCCCCACGGTTTAAGAGACATGTGCATGATGAGGTTGTCGTCTCTCAATGAGTATGGGAGCGGAGTTATTAACATCCTCATTGGGAATGTATGCCACATTGGGTGGTGTATAGTTGGGAGGCAAGCCATATGGTGGGAAGGCATGCTTGTTTTGAATTTGTGCATAATGAGGGGGCCGCCCGTACTTCCCAAATCTTTGCCTACCATATCTGAGGTTGGATGATTCATTTGGTTAAGGCCAGATGGGGGCATCGGGTTCACCTTAGCAATAGCATTGGTAGTGGCAACTGTAACCACATTGGCTTCCATTATCTTCTTCATGCTCATCATGGCCTCCATCATTGTGGCCATTTGCTCTTCCATGGCCTCCATGTCGGCCTTCATCTGCTCTTGTGCCTCCTCTACTTTACCCATTACTCTAGCTCTAGCACAAGTTCAGTAAGGGCGTCGTAAAACGTGTTTTTCTCAGTTGATAATAATGATTAAGTTCATTTTTTCAAGGAAAGAATGCAATGAGCAATGCGACATGGATGTATGCGAATGATGCACAGTTGAAGTTTTGCGAATTTTTACGCAGGACATGGGGTTGAATCAATTTAGATTTTTAACATGGTCCATGACATTTTTGTCAATGTGAAACTGGAAGTAACAAGGACATCAACAGTCCTAAATTTGCTTGGCAGTAGACGAAGCAATGATGTAACTCGATTCATCTTTTGCCCCAATTTTTGCAAGATGGTTACTTCCATACTTCAACTTGACTTGATGAACTTTTTTCGAAAAAGCATTAGCTTAGTTCAACCCTATAATCCAAGGAATGGCAATTCGGTCGCCAATACTTCAACAACCTTTCATAGGGATGAATGACTCGGGCGTACTTTAAGCTATGCATGGAAAATGTAATTATGAAATTGAGATGCCCGAAGAAACATCATTTCCTAGTTAACCATGCATTAGGTACCATGTTTACTCATTTTGTTTTTAAGTGAAACGGGTTTATGATCCCAACATGGTTGGCTCATGGTACCGAATATATGCAACCAAGAATGCATCATGAATTTTCATGCTTCCCCTTTTTTGTTTTTGTTTTACAGAGGAAAATGCAAGGATCATGCATGAGCAAACATGAAACAAAAGGTACGCATTTTGTAGAACAACAAGTATGTTGAACGCATATGCATGATGATGCAATGACTCATGCAAAATGTAATGATGGAATATGATATTTTCATTATGATGCTATGAAGAGATGCTTATGCGATGCATGCATTTACGGACACGAGAGCCCGGAAAATTATCTCTTCTTACTTGCGTATTCGGGGACGCAGTGCCCCATGTGTGCAGTTAAGAAGATGATATGGACCTTCCGGCTTCCCGTGACAAAAGACGAGATAACCATACAACGTATGTGTGATAACATGATGCAGATACGCAAAACCGCAACAGGGGGATGTACACAAGCTGGCAATATCCTCAAATAATCATACAACAAAGGCATACATGACATTTAGGTTATATGCATGGCAATGTCTAAATGAATGCATGCTAGAGATAAAATGCAGGAGTGATTTGATTCGCACTGATCTTTGGAGTAAAAATGCGGGATAAACTCATTTTATTCAGAAAGATTATAACTAGTCAAGATCTGAGTGATAATACAAACTTCCTAGCGGTTTCTAATTATATGGGCCATTAGATCTATCATATGCTGACAATAGCCGAGAAGTCCGTGGATCTCCTCAGGGGTGGAGTAGGTGTCCACCATTGCCTTGGCCTTGGCTAGTAGTCGGGGAAGCTCTTGACTCCAATTCAAGGTAAGGGCAAATCGGTCCATCCACATCGTTGCCTCTTAATGTAACGAGTCGATCACCCTTCCACTAGCCTCTTTTTCCGCGTACACTCGGGCATACTCGTCCGCCACTCTATGCTCATGGGTCGTGGCTAGATTTAGTTCTTCTTGGTACTTGTTGATGATAGCTAACATGTTGGTCTCTGTTTCGCATAACCACTGAGACAAGTTTCTTTTGGACCTTGAGCAAACCTTCAACTCATCTTTCAAGATCAAACTGTCTACTCGTGATTGGTCCCTTTCCTCTCTCCGGAGCTTAAGCTCGTTGTTACTGCCCCACAAAGCCCCTCGGAACTTGTTCCGGCCGTGCTCTTCCCTACGAGCCCTCTTGGTCTCTTGTTCCAAAGCCTTGGTGGAAGCTATATTTATATCTCTCAGTTCGGCATTCTCCTTTCGGATTTTAAGAGCTGCTGATTTGAACCTTTCTTTGACTGTTTGAGCTTGCTTGAGTTCCGTCCTAAGGGCCTGCACCTCTTCCTCTTCCTCCGGTGCCTCAACTTCCTCCCTTTTAGCGGTTCTCAAACTCGGGAGCCAATCCAAACCTTGCACATGGGCTTTTAACCACTTACGATAGCCACCGATGGGCCCATTGTTACTGCCCCTGAGTTCTTTGTCCTTCTTTTGCACAACCTCCCATGCCTTGCGGACCTTCTAAAGTGTCTCCATGTTGGTCTTATTGAAACCTCGTGAAATGACAGGCGCGAACTCTTCCTCTGATGGTGCCCCTTTCATAGGGTAGCCAAGTTGCCTTATAGCAAGAACGAGATTGTAACTGATGCAACCCCTCGTCCCCATCAAGGGAACATTGGGAAACCCTCCGCACGAAATAAGAACTCTGACTCTTCCTTCTTTCCATCGAGGGAACCAGTTGAAAAATGCTCCTTCTTTGCTTGCTAAGAGTTGGTCCCAATTTGCCCCTCCTTTCTTTGTGCATGAACGGTGGCTTTCTAGCGGGCAAGCATGCCTCACCTCTTGGCAAAAAAGGTGTGAAACTAACCATACATAAAGAGCTGGAGTACAGCAAACAATCCTTGTATTGCTCTTTTCACATCTTCGGTCGAAGGTGTCATATAGGTCGGCTAGCATAGCGACAACCGGGCTTTCCTTGTGGTTATGATAGGCGAGAAAAGCGTCGATCGCTGCCAGGTTCACCAACCCATCCACATTCGGAAAGAGGACTCCTCCGAAAATCAACAGTGCGAGAATATCTAGGAACGGGGCCCACTCGCCTTTACCTGCCAAGATTCTTGCTTTTGCCTCCAAATATTTTCTCGGTATTCCAACCACCCCATTTTCGACTTGCTTCCTGTGGTCTAATTCCTACACCAAGATTTGGACTATCTTGGAAATTCTAGCTAATAAGGGATAGAACCCTGAGAAGAGGTAGGGTTTCCTTCCCCCTAGAGGGCATCCTAGGATCTCTTCAAATTCTTCTACCATAGGTGATAGCTGGAAGTCCCCAAAGGTGAAGCACCTCATCGGCTGATCAAAATACTGGGCGAGGGAGGTAATGGCCTCTGTGGAGACTTCTACCATGGCTAAGTCCCAGATTTTACCGTAAGCTTTGCGAAAAGCTTGCCGCTGGAGCTGACCCATTAACTGCCCTAACTCCTTTAGACTGGTGGTCCCTAGGCTCTTGACCTTGACTTGATAGAACCTCTTTTTAAGTGAAGGCATTTGACTTGATCCCATGTTTTACTAAAGTGAACAAAAATCAGTGCGAATCAAAACTCTGACATCTATCATGGGTGGAATGGATGAATGCATGAAGAAATGCATATGACACAGATGCAATTTATGAATACGGGAGCCCGGGAAATTGTCTCCGTATTTAAGAAGGTGGCACAGACCCTCCGTTGGTTTGCCAAAGAGAAGGGATCAAAACAGAATCCGTGTGTGATGCATATGCGAAAGGTGCAACACGGGAATGTACAATATGGCAATATTCACAAAATATAAGCAAAAGGGTACGTGACACTTATGCATGGCAGTGTGAAAATGGCACAAAATCTGTGTGTGATGCTTTGTGCCCCTATTCCAGGGACCTATATGGGAGAGAGCTAAAAAGTTTTTTAGTGATAATCCCCAAGGTGGTCATATCTCTCTTGATGGTCTCTAGAGGTATCATCCCCTTCGAAGAACATATTGCAACAGTAGGGACTACTAGTAACAATATGTTATCAAAGAGAAAAACTCTAGATGAGGGTTCACTGTAATCAAGCAAGTCGGAGACCTAGCATGATCACAGATTCACCTCCGCTCCTTATGTTCCCACGAACCCGGGTATATGGCCCTTTTTTTTCAAATCACCATGTGTGCAAATAGTGTTGGGTGTTTGTGTGCATTAAATGAAAATATTTACCTCATGCATACATTTTAAAGCACACTAAAAGCATCAAAGAGTTATATACACCAGAACATAAGGAAAATAGAGGGAAACCAACAAAGGAGGATGTTATGATAAAACATTGCACAAGATTAAATGGCCTAACTCTCAAAAAATAGTCCCCAGTGGAGTCGCCAACTGTCTCAACCTACCCTTCGGTGGAAGGGCGACGCGTGACTCGTGGGTGCGTCTTCCATGAAAGGAATACGCCCGGAGTCATCACCAACGTTTATTTGAGGAAAACATTGGAAAAACCAGAAAAGACGTGATCTACGAACTTTAAGTGAAAGGTTTGGGAGTTGTATTTACGCACAGGGAAGGTATTAGCACCCCACACGTCTGTCACAAGAGACGACAACCTTTAATCAAATGTGCAAATATGACTTCAATTTATGTTATCTTCCTTTTTTACGTTCTTATGTCTTTTTTATGTCTTTTTATATTTTTATCTTTTGTGGTCGACAAGGGCGTTTCCCTTTGCTCCTACGTATTCCTCAATTGTGATGAGAAAATTAGACCTACGTAGTTCTTTTGTGAACAAAGCGTTTTGGTTAAGTTATTTTTTATCCTTTTTTGCAAGATATGTTTTTATTGAATGAAAGGTCATTTAAGGCGTTGGACCATTAGACAATCTTTCGATTCTTTTGAAAAGTGTGGAAAACATTAAGGCATTGGACCATTAATGATTTCATTATTTTTGAAAGAGGTAACAAAGTTACATATTGATTTTAGGGTTTTTAGAAATCTACACTTAACCAATAAAAGCATAAAAGACCATTTCAAGGCGTTGGACCTTTGAAAATGGTTTTTTTAGGCGATGACAAAAGTTTGGTTTATGAATTGATTTTAGCTTTAGTTTCACTTTGGTTATTAGTCGATTCGATTTAAGAAAGAGAAATCTCAAAGAAAAACGTCCGATTTGATTTTTTGGATTTATTTTACTAAAAGATATTTTTTATTATTATATTATTATTTTACCTCTTTTGGTTTCCAACGTGGTTACGGCATGACCGAACGGTCAGATTTCATTTTAACAGAAATTAACGGATGTTACAATTTAAACGATCGGTGGAAATTTATTTTATTATTGATTAGGGGAGAAAATGACTTCAGTAAATGACTAAAGCACGTCAAAAGGGGGGTACGGAAAGTAAATGAAATGAAAATAAAAGCACGTGAAAACAAATGAGGACCACTAAGGGTACATAGAATGAATTGAAAAGTTCGATTTCGGGAACTTACCGATTGAAGACCAAAGAACGACGAAGAACGAACGAAGAATGTCGAAGAACGGTTGAAAATCTTCGCCAAATCACTCACGGAAACGTTACGGAAGCGCCTCGGCTTGGATTTTCTTCATGGAAACAATTTTTCTCACTAATTTTAAGTGATTCTCAGATACCAGGAGGGTTAAACATTTTTGTTTTTCCCTCCTTCCCCTATTTATAGGAAAAGGAAAGAGATGCTTGCCACCCAGCTCGCCCAAGCGAGCTAGGTTGCTTCCTCCAGAAGCAACCGCCTTTTGGAGGAACATCCTGGAAGGCCCAAATGGGCCTGGTTGCTATTTGAACCCCCATTTTTACTAAATACACCCCCCTTGCCAATTTTTTGGTGTTTCTTTTTTTGTAAAGTTACGGAAACTTACGAATTTCATAACGATACTTGTTTTCTTTCTGTAATGTTGCGGAACTTTACGGATTACGTAATCATCCCTTTTTTGCCTTCCAGAACATTACGGAACTTTATGGATTGCGCACTAACACTTCCTTTTAATTTCCGGCATGTCACGGAACTTCACGGATTGTGCTACGACGCTTTTCTTTTGGCTTCCGACATGTCTCGGAACTTCACAAATTGCCTAACGATGGGTGCCAAATACCTCGAAGTGGTCAAACGAGGGTCGCATCCCAACAACGGATGGTCCCCAGATGAAATTAGGGTATAACACCTGGACCTCAAGGTTCTTTAGTGCTGACTTAGTACTCTTATGATTTGACATCATTACCTGCATAAACTGAGTCAAGGTCTCTTCCAACTTAGTCGTCCTCTGAAAGATGTTAGGCCCTTGTTGAATTGGCCTGTTTGAGGATCCACCCCGGTCTTTATTGAACTAGTTGCCAGGGTGTGTCCTCCACTGTCCTTGCTGATTATAAGGACCTTGCTGGAAGCCTAAAAATCCTCCTTGAGTATACCCTTGCCTATGCTGATTCCCCATGAAATGAATTTCTTGAGTGTTTTCTTCAGTGGGGATGCATTGGCCTGTCTCATGAGCTTCACCACAAATGGTACAACCTGTGACCTGCAAAACAAAAGAATGTGTAGGTTTTCCAATCGACGGTTTAGTTGGCAGCTTACCAAGTGTTTCTATTAGGATCTCAAGTTGCTTAGATAGCAACATGTTATGTGCCAACAAAGCATCGTGTGATGTTAGCTCCAACAGGCTTTTCTTTGTGGGTTGATGGGTTCTGTCCCTTAGAATGGCATGATAATAATTATTCTTAAACCTTTACTAATTAAAAAATTTACTCTTCTAAGGCTTTTACTTATGTTGTTAAGAGAATAAGCAATAGAAGAGAAACTTAACCAAAACTAAAAGCGGAAATTAAAATGCACAGCGGAAAGTAAAAGAGTAGGGAAGAAGGAGACAAACACACAAGAGTTTTTATACTGGTTCGACAACAACTTGTGCCTACATCCAGTCCCCAAGCGACCTGCGGTCCTTGAGATTTCTTTTCAAACCTTGAAAAAATCCTTTTACAAGCAAAGATCCACATGGGATGTACCCTCCCTTGTTTTCCTTGAACAACCTAGTGGATGTACCCTCCACTAGAACTAATCCACAAGAGATGTACCCTCTCTTGTTCCCAGTCAAACCCAAGTAGATGTACCCTCTACTTGTAGCACAAAGGATGTACCCTCCAATGTGTTAAGACAAAGTTCTCAAGCGGTTAAACCTTTGAAACTTTGTGAATGAGGATACAAAAGAATTCTCAGGCGGTTAGTCCTTTGAAATCTTTTGTATATGGGAAAGGGAAGAATCAAAAGAATTCTCATACTGTGTCATTTTGAATTCTTTGACAAGGGAGAAGAGAGACACAAAAGAATTCAGGCGGTTAGTCCTTTGTTCTTTTGGAAAAGGGAGAAGAGAGACACAAAAAGAATTCAGGCGGTTAGTCCTTGGCGAATTCTTTTTGGCAAAAGGAGAAGAGATGAAAAGAATGAATAGCACAAGTTTTCATGGTTTAGAAAACCAGAAAACTTTGAAAAGCTTTTTGGCACAAAGAAGAAGAAGTTCAAAGAGATTCAAAGATTGTAAAGGATTGTATTGTAAAGGTTGTTCAAGAGATTGTTTTAAATGCAAAACAAAGTCTTGCTTTTATAGACTCTTCGTGTCTGGTCAAGAGAACCATTAGAAGAGTTATGACTTTTAGAAAAACTAAAAACCAATTTGAAAATGTCAAAAAACCATTCGAAGAGTTACATCTTTTGATTTATTCAGAAACAATCACTGGTAATCGATTACCAAATCAGTGTAATCGATTACACAAAGCTTTTATGTGAAAGGATGTGACTCTTCACATTTGAATTTTAATTTCAACGTTCAAAGGCACTGGTAATCGATTACCAAAACATTCTAATCGATTACAACTTTTTTGAAATTAATTGGAACGTTGTAAATTCAATTTGAAAACTGTTTCAAATCCATTTTGCTACTGGTAATCAATTACAGCAATCTGGTAATCAATTACCAGAGAGTAAAAACTCTTTGGTAAACATGTTTTGAGAAAAATCCATGTGCTACTTAGTTTTTGAAAAAACCTTTTCATACTTATCTTGATTCTTGAATCTTGAATCTTGATTAAGTCTTCTCTTGATTCTTGAATCTTCAGTCTTGAATCTTGATCTTGATTCTTGGAAGCTTGATCCTTGAATCTTGAAGTGTTCTTGATTCTATCTTGAACATCTTAAACTCATTCTTTCTTGATTCTATCTTGAACATCTTGAACTCATTCTTTGATTGACCTTTGAGCTTTTTGTCATCACCTTTGTTATCATCAAAACATCTTTGAATCATTCTTGATTCATCATGAAGCTTTGCTTCTACATTTTCCACTGCCATTCATTGACCAGATGCTTGAACGCCTGACAGGTAAATCTCACTACTGTTTCCTTGATGGTTTTTCTGGTTATATGCAAATCACTATTGCTCCTGAGGATTAGGAAAAAACCACATTCACCTGCCCCTTCAGCACTTTTGCCTATAGGAGGATGCCTTTCGGCATGTGCAATGCCCCTGGTACCTTCCAGCGGTGCATGATCAGTATTTTTAGTGATTTTTTTAGAAAATTGCATAGAGATGTTTATGGATGATTTTACTGTATATGGATCCTCTTTTGATATTTGTTTGGATAGTCTGGAAAAGGTTTTGAATAGATGCATTGAAACTAACCTTATTCTAAATTTTGAAAAATGTCATTTTATGGTTGAGCAAGGTATAGTTTTAGGCCACATTATTTCCAATAAGGGCATTGAAGTAGATCCTGCAAAAATTTCTATTATTTCACAATTGCCTTACCCCTCTTGCGTGCGAGAGGTGCGATCTTTTCTTGGTCATGCAGGATTCTACATGCGCTTTATAAGAGATTTTAGCAAAGTAGCCCTTCCAATATCCAACTTGTTGCAAAAGGAGGTGGAGTTTGACTTTAATGATAAATGCAAAGAGGCTTTTGATTGCCTCAAAAGAGCACTGACTACCACCCCCATCATCCAAGCACCCGACTGGACAGCCCCTTTTGAGCTTATGTGTGATGCATCAAATTATGCATTGGGGGCTGTCCTTGCCTAGAGTGATATATTATGCTTCTAGGAATTTTGATGCTGCCCAAGCGAATTATACTACTACTGAGAAAGAGCTACTAGCCATAGTTTTTGCTCTTGAAAAATTTCGTTCTTATTTGCTTGGTACTCGCATTATTGTTTATACTGACCATACAGCTCCAAAGTACTTGTTGAAGAAGGCAGATTCAAAGCCTAGGTTGATCTGATGGATGTTTTGGCTCCAAGAGTTTGACTTGGATATCCGTGATAGGAGCGGAGCACAAAATTTAGTTGTTGATCATTTGAGTCGGATCGAACGTGTGTCTGATGAGGATTCACCCATTCGAGATGATTTCCCGGATGATCATTTATATATATTGTATAGTATTTCTGATTCTCTTTCTACTCCCTGGTTTGCTAACATTGTCAATTATTTAGTTGCTTCTGTTTTTCCTCCCTTAGCATCTAAGGCTCAAAAAGATAAAATTAAAAGTGATGCTAAGCATTTTATTTGGGAAGACCCCTACTTGTGGAAATTGTGCAGTGATCAAGTCATTAGACGATGCATTCTAGATCATGAGATTGACTCAGTCATGCGGTTCTGTCATTCTTCCGCACCGGGAGGTCATCTGGGTGTTTAAAGGACAACTCGCAAAGTTCTTGACTGTGGCTTTTATTGGCCCACCATCTTTAAAGATACGTGGAAGATTTGTAGCACTTGTGAGTAGTGTCAGACAGCAAGAAGTGCATTTACATGGCGACAACAAATGCCTCAGCAACCTATGCTATTTTGTGAGGTGTTTGATGTCTGGGGTATAGATTTCATGGGCCCTTTTCCTGTATCTTTTGGTTATGTTTACATTCTCCTTGCAGTTGATTATGTTTCAAAATGGGTGGAAGCCAAGCCCAGTAGAACTAATGATGCTAAGGTTGTTGTAGATTTTGTCAGATCTAATCTGTTTTGCAGGTTTGGAGTACCTAAAGCAATCGTTACTGAGCAAGGAACCAATTTTTGCAACAAATCAATGCACGCCTTGCTTAAAAAATTTGGGGTTGTACATAGGGTATCCACACCATACCACCCCCAAACCAATGGACAGGCAGAAATTTCTAACAGGGAGATCAAGAGAATTTTAGAGAAGATTGTGCAGCCAAGCAGGAAAGATTAGAATACCAGGCTAGATGATGCTCTTTGGGCACATAGGACTGCCTACAAAGCACCCATAGGAATGTCTCCTTATCGGGTTGTCTTTGGAAAGGCATGCCATCTTCCAGTTGAGATTGAGCACAAAGCATACTGGGTAGTGAAGACCTGCAACTTCTCTATGGATCAAGTTGGTGAGGAAAGAAAGTTGCAACTGAGTGAGTTAGATGAGATCCACCTAGAAGCGTATGAGAATGCCAAGTTCTACAAAGAAAAGACCAAGAAGTTCCATGATAGCATGATAATTAAGAAGGACTTCATGGTTGGGCAAAAAGTGTTATTGTATAATTCTAAGCTTGGACTCATGAGTGGTAAGTTGAGGTCTAAGTGGA
This sequence comes from Glycine max, assembly GCF_000004515.6. Lineage (NCBI taxonomy): Eukaryota > Viridiplantae > Streptophyta > Magnoliopsida > Fabales > Fabaceae > Glycine > Glycine max. Next base: position 29,167,214 of record NC_038255.2, read on the forward strand.
TTGGTCCTTTTCTTGTTACTAATGTTTTTCCTTATGGTACAGTTAAGATCAAAAGTGACTTCACAAACAAGAGCTTCAAGGTCAATGGACACCGAATTAAGCCATTCCTTACTCCACCCTACTCTTCCTCCACCATGACTTAGGGAGTTTTTCTTTTCCTATCTCCTTCTTTACTTTTATTACATTTGTCTGATTCTATTTGCTAGTTTAATTGCTTTTAATCTTTTAATTGTGCTACATTGAGGACAATGTGTTGTTTAAGTATGGGGGGAGTGTTCTTTGGTTTTGGTTTTGCTAGTTTTGTTAGTTTTGTTAATTTTGTTAGTTGTGTTAATTTTGTTAGTTTTGTTGGGTTTCTAGTTTAATATTTTAGGTCAATTCTGTTTGCATGTGCAACTTTGCATATTTTTCTTTGAATTATAGGATATGTTCAAGAAATGGGTAATTATTCTGAAAATAAAAGTCTCTTGACATTTTGTGATTTGAAATCCTTGTTTTTCCTCTACATGTCATGATAGTTTTGAAAGCTCAATTTGAAAGTGATAAGTTTACCTTTGTGAGAATTTGAGCCATCCATCATCATAATCTTTTGGTGTGTTTTGCCCCATTGATTGCTTGCACAATAGCCTTGGCTTGATTCTTGTTGATGCTTCCTAATTCACATGCATATTTGGAAATGATTTAGGCAATTTTGTTCTTATAAGCTTCTACCCAAATGGACTTACCTTGAATTAATTCCTTTGATAGCCCCTTTGAGCCTATGTTCCCCTTTCTTTGTTTTGAAGCTCATTACAAGCCTTAAGTGAAAAACCATGATATCACTTTACCCTTACCTTGTGTTTGGATTAGGAATTTCAAAATTTCAAGGAATTTGAAATGCCTAGAATTTGAATTGCTTTAATTTTAATTTCTTTCATTTTTCAAATACTTTGTTTTGATAAATCAATTCAAATTTCTTCCATTTTAAATTCTTTGTTTGGATAGGGCAATTCAATTTCCTCCATATGCAAAATTTCAATTTTATATTTTAAATAGATGAAATTTTAATATTAAACTTTATAGAAATAAACACAATCGAATTTTGAAATATTAATTAAAAAATATTTTCAATTTTTAATAATTTATAATTATAAAATATTGATAATTTTAACTAGGGTTGTTTTGCTTTACCACAACCAGTAATGTTTTTAAACCGACATCAACCAAGGCTATTTTTCGGTCGAAATCAAATAGGATTTTTTTTGTCAAAATATGTCAGGAATATTTGTCAGCTGACGTCAGTCGGGCTATTTTTTGGCTAACGTTGGTTGAGTCTATTTTTCAGCCGATGTTGGCTAGATTTTTTTGACCAACGTTGACTAGGGTTTTTTTGGCCGACACCGACTAGAGTCTTTTCAAACAACATTGACCAAGGTTATTTTTAGCCAACGTCGACCTAAAAAATCCTAGCAGGCGTTGACAAAAAAATCTACCAAATATCGGCTAAAAAATAGCTTGATTGATGTCGACCAATAAAACATACCCGATGTCGGCCGAATAACATCATTGTTCAACATCGGCCGAAAAATCCGTAGTCGAAGTTGGCTAAAAAAATAGCCCTGGCCAATGTCGAACAAAAAATCCTACCCAACATCAGATATAAAATAACCTTGGCTGATGTTGGCTAAAAAATAGCTCTGACCGATGTCGACCGAAAAACTCTAGTGGATGTCAACTGTAAGAACCTAGTCAATGTCGACTAAAAATAGTCATGCACGATGTTGGTCAAAAGTACCTAGCTGGTGTTAGCAGAAAAAACCCTAGCCAACATCAACCAAAAAACCTAGCCAATGTGGTTAAGAAATAGCTCTGGCTGATGTCAGCAAAAAAATCCTAACCGATGTCGGCTAAGAAAATCTGGTTGACATCAGCCAAAACACCCTAGCTAACATCGACTAAAAAATAACCTTAACCAATATTGGCTAAAAATAGCTTTGGCTGATGTTGGCTGGAACAACCTAGCTGACGTCAGCTGAAAAACCCTAACAGGTGCTTACTCAAAAGTTAGTCATGATTGATATAAGTAGAAAAAATCTAGCCAACATTGGCCAAAAAAATCATTAATCAACATCAACTGAAAAAACTTGGATGACAACGGCCAAAAAAATCCTTGGCCGACATTAGCAAAAACTTCTCATGCGTGACGTCAGTGAAAAAATAACCCTAACCAACATTATCCAAAAAAAATCTTAGTCGATATCGGCAAAAAATAGCTTTGGTTGACATCATACAAAAAAATTTTGATCGAAAAAACATCAACCAACGTCATTGAAAAACAACTTATGTCGATATCGGCCGTAAAAACTTTGGTCACACATAGTTGTGAGTTTTGAGCGAAAAAGAGTCACGAGCAAGAACGTAAGTTAGAGTGAGCATCTCCGAAAAAGGAATTTCAAATTCTATATTTTTTGAGAGAATTTGAAATCCCACTCTTTTAGTCAATCAAAATGATTCATAAAAATACTAGAAATTAAATCTTCTTTCAAATACTCTATCCAAACAAGCTATTTTATCATGAATCATTTTTAATTCCTTGAAAAAATGAATTCCCCTGCTAAATTGCTCCATCCAAACACAGGGTTAAGGAATTTTGGAGCTTTGAAATTGTTTTGGGGATAAGTGTGGGGGGGGGGGGGTATGTTTCATTGGAAGATATGATTTTTGGCCATGCTTAATGTTTTATTTTGGCCATGCTTGATGTATATATATATTGTCTAGTTCTTGCTTTAATCTTCAAATTCGTACTGTTTAAAAAATGAAAAAGAAATTTCAATTGCTGCAAATTCTGCAAATTCGTACTGTTCAAAAAAAAAAGAGAGAGAAGAAGAAAAGAAGTGAAGTTGAATAAATGAGGACTTGATTTGGGAGCCTTGGTTGATTTTGTTGATATTAGAGGGCTTGGTTTTACTACTTGTGCTTAATTTCCACTTATTCCCCATTGCTACTCTATTCCTTTGGGATTTAGCTACTTATTCCATATTTTTTCCCCTACCTTGTTCTTGGCCCCATTACAACCTTTAAAGACCTTTTGATCCTCATGTCCATGTGTTTGCCAAGTTGTTTGTCAATTTTAGAATTTTTCCAAGTCTATGTGGTGTTTGTTTTCATGGGTGCTTCGAGAGTAAACAGTAGCCTAGACACTTGAGAGATAGAGTGTATATCTTGTGAGGCTTTATCACTTTTCATTCTTGAGCTGATTAACTATTTTGTCATGATTGGGTTGCTTGGATGATTTTCACGAATGTCTTGACTCTTTGGATCTCTTCATGTTAGATGTTACCCATTCCTTTCATTCCTTGATGTTCATTGAGAAATATGTAAATGTTTTTGTTTGTCTCTCTTTGATATCCTTGGATTTTGTTCTTTGTTTCATTTTGCCCAGGAGTGCAAAAGGCTAAGTATGGGGGGTTTTGATGTGCCATTATTTTCTCCTATTTCTTAACCCTTTTTGCACCATTTTAATTACTGATTAGTCTTAATTGTCAAATTAATTATGCAATTTTATCATTTGGGCCTATTGGACTAATTTTGTGTTTTTAATTTAATTTCAGGAGAATTATAAGCAATTAGGCTTGAATCCAGAATTGGGCTTGGACTTGAAGAGAGCAGACAATTTTATCAAATATTATCTTATCTAGATCAAATCTTATCTTATCTAGATTTTATCTAATCTAGATATTATTTCATCTAGATCTTATCTTACCTTATTTAGATTTTATTTCATCTAGATTTTATTTTATCTTATTTTATCTTGTCTAGATTTTATTTTATTTATGGGCTTGGACTTAAAACAGATTTGTAAGCTTTGGGGCTGGAAAACTATATAACAGCACCAAGGTTCTAGTTTAGGCTCTCTCTTCTCTTTCTCCTTTTTTTCGTTTTTGGAGTGTTAGGCTTCTCTTCTTCTTTTAGACATTTTTTCATTTTGCAATTCCAATTTTGACTTTTCGTTTTAGAAATAAAATTTCGTTCTTCAATCTAAAATTTCGTTCTCTATTGATTAATGGAAGGCTAAGTCCCCAGCGTTGTTTTTTCTTGAGGATCAAGCACAGTTCTCTTTGAGGTTCTATTATTATTGTTAAATTTTGTTCAGTTTTTCCTCTTCACTAATTACTTTGAATTTGTTGTTATTAATTCATGCATGCTTAGTGCTTGATTAATTGTCTCTGCGCTTAATTTACGTCCATGCTTAATCACATAATGAATGCCTTATGTTAAATTTCACTTAGTAATTTAATTTAGGGTTGGATTAAGTGGTTGAACTGAATAAGGATAAACTCTCGTAACCTAGGATAAGAGACTTGCTTGTGAATCAAGGGGAAGCAACGTGTTTTAATTCTGATATTTTCTAATTCACATCTATTCGTTGTTTAATTTACAAAAGCAAACAACCCCCCCCCCCCTCCATTCATTTCTATTTTCCTACTATCTGTTATGAACATTTGGTGTATCATTGCTCGTTGGGAAACGACCTAGGATCTCTTCCTAGTTACTGCATTTTAATGTTTATTTGATTCGGGTACGGCCTCGATCACTCTCGTCTCTGCAGATCTTTACACAGCAAAATCTCTCAGAACTCTCTGGAACTTAGACCTTTCTCTCTCTAGAACTTCCTACACATGCAAAAGCTTCAAGCCAAGGCCAAACTCTCGTGCATGTAGAGGCTTCTCAAGAAAAAATGCCAAACTCCTCCAAAAAATATGATTTCAAGCTTAAATAGGTGGGTTGGTCCGTGCTCGTGTGCTTAGCGCAAATCTAAATCGCTTAGCACGTATAAGTGGATTTTGGCTTAGCGCGCTTCTCTCGCTTAACGGATGAGCTGAAGCGGTTCGCTTGATGACTTGGAGCAGTGCGCTCAACAAACCTGACAGCTCATCTTCTTCTGGCTTCTTCCTCGCGCTTAGCCACTGAGTGTCACGCTTAGCGAATGCTCGCTAAGCCAGCATATTGGCTTAGCGAGAAGGTGAAATTAGCATTTTTGCCAATTTTTCTAATTAACCTGAAATTGAGAGAAATTGATTATTAAACACACAAAACAACAGTATAAATTATCTATTACCTATATTTAACAGAAAGTACTTATAATATTACAAAACAACTATAAATTGGAGAAGTTTGATACAATATACACAAGTTTTATACACAAAAGTTAGTCATATTCATCGACTAACATTTACGCGCGGGGAAGGTGTTAGTACCCAACGCCTCCATCATGAAAACGACAGCCTTTAATCGAGTGCGCTAAAAAATAAAGTGACTTTTAATTATTTTTCTCCCCTTGAAAACAATTTGTATTTTGTTATATTATATATTTTTTATTTAGAAAAGAAACTCAAATTTGTGTTATTTAAAAAATATTTTATTTTTAATTTTTTTTTGGGTCGACAAGGGATTTTCCCTCGCTCCTACGTATCCCCAAGTGCAATGAGGAAATCAGACTTACGTAGTTCTTTTTAGAAAGAACAGGTTGTGTGTTGAGTTTATTTTATTTTATTTTGAAAGGTTTTGATTTTGTGATAAACTTTGTGAAGTCAAGCAAGTCGAAGACCCAACATGGAGTGCGTGCAACATTGATGGATTATTTATTTGAGAATGTTACCATTTTTGGAAAAGATTTTAGTTTTGTGGTAAACTTTGTGAACTCAAGCAAGTCAGAGACCCAGCATGTCATTCACAAAATTTACTCGCACGTTATTGAAACACCACCAAGCAAGTCGTAGACCCAACATGGAGTACACGAAACGTAAACGTGTACTAAAGAAGAATGCTAATGTAGATTTGTAAAAAAAAAAAACAACATAGTTCTACGAAATCAGATAAATAGAATGAGAATAAAAAATGATAAAATGAAAGCGAGGAGTAGTACATTTAGTAATAAGAGGAATAACGAGATATTTACAATATGTTAATTAAGCTAACTAGCAAGACAAAAATAAAATCACATTGAAGAATAAACGATAGATCCAATAAAGAAATACAATAAAATAAAGAGCTATTTACTAATATGTATAATTTTTTTTTGCTTCTTCTTTTTTATTTTTATGTCAAAGGATTGACTTGGACTTAATCAACACTGAAAGAGAGCTGACATGGTGGGCCTAGTCACCATCCTAAGTGGCAGGGTTGCACATATAAAGAAGGGTGTGTAACCATCATTTTTATTTTATTTCAGATTTTAAAAAAAACGTGCTGACCCAAAACCAAATATATGCATGTGTTAAAAAGAACGAGGTGTAAATAGTAGAATTAATTTTATTCCAGACCTCACAAAAGTAGGCTAGGCCCAAAACGTAAAAAGGTGCATGTATTAAATATGGGGTGTGATTAACATTTCCATTTTATTTCATATTATTCACAAAAATGGGCTAGGCCCAAAATGGAAAAGGGGTGGTGCATTGAAGAATGTGGTGTAAACAACATTTATATTTTACTTCAGGTTTTGCAAAAGTGGGCTAGGCCCAAAATGAAAAGAAGAGGTGCATGTATGAAATATGGAGTGTAAATAACATCTATTTTATTTCCGATTTTGCAGAAGTGGGCTAGGCCCAAAGCGTAAAGAGGAGGTGCATGTATGAAGAACAAAGTGTGAATAACATCTCTATTTCATTTCTGGTTCTGTAAAAATGGGCTAGGCCCAAAAAGGAAAAGGGATGTATGTATGAAAAAGGGAGGTGTAAACAAAAATAGTTGTTTACATTTTATTTTTTTAGGGTTGGGTTGACATCGAGTCAGGGCGATTCGGCCCAACCCGCAATTAAGCAACTGGGTTGGAAAACCCTAGTTGCCTCGTGCAGAAAACGGCTCGACTAGGATGGAAGCCACCACGGACGGTTGGTGAGAGAGTTGTTGAGAGAGAATTTGACAATGAAGTTCTCTTGGAATATCTCTCTCTAGCTTTTTGGAATCAGACACACTTATATATAGGCCCTTCGTGCCTTTTTGGAATATCTCTCTTGCAGCTATATGACCTAATAATCCTCACTCAAAATCACAATTAAAAGATCAACCAAAAGGGGTTACCAAAAATTCAGCAAGAGTTTTCCCTAAAAACAAGATAAACCCCATATTGAATAACCTATAAAAACCTGTAAAAACATATCATATATCCAACACAAATCTATATATATAAATATATATTTAGATCCAACAGTTAGATATCAAAGCCAAAGATCACAACATAGGTCGTTGACATACTATCCAAAATATCAACCAATGGTGATGCTAGTCATACATACTAATCATCAAAGTGCCTCAAAACATCATAATTATACCATAAACATACCTATAAGATATGATCATCTAAATTTCAAAATAAAGGAATTTTCTCTATATCTATTAGTACATGTATCCCTATAGTTTCATTATACTGGAGTCACAAAAACACTCTCCATCAAACGCAATGAAGGTCTACCAAAAAGATAAACAAATTCCTAACCCAGGAAGTCAGCTACTCCACTATTTGTGTATATGAGAAAAATAAAATGAAATAAGGGGTAAGTCATGAAGACTTAGTGAGAGAATAAAATACAAAGCGAACAGGAAGGAGAACACAACATAGCACGAGTCTTTACATCCAAAAAGAATTTAAATGACATTAAATAAAAGCGAAATAATACAACTTACTTTTATAAACTATTATATACTCCCTTGAAAACTTTTAGAACTACTTATAAACTTGTACTCAAGAATAATAACTGTATAAACAAACTTTCATTCCACTAGACCTTATTATCTCTTCGTTGTGGCAAACGATAATTATAGAACTACAACATTTAGCTCATAAGTTGTATTATCTCTTTGTTGCAGCGAAGAGATCTTTAGGAAAACATATAAATATGAGTATTCAACTCATAGACTACATTATCTCTTTGTTGTAGCGAACAAAAATCAATCACAAACTCACAATAAATAAAGTAAAAATTTAATCCAATATCCACTATTAAATACCTTATTGAAAATCTCATAATAAAATACATTCAAGTGAAAATAAACATTTTTACTTCATTTTCAAGTACTCCTAGAATTTCAAAGATCACAAAAATATATATATTGGAGTTTACTTGTTTCTCCTAAAAGAGTTTGAACATGCTGCTAAGTAGATTAGTTATTAACTCCAAGAAAAGAATGCAATCAATGCCTTCCAATGTTGTTGGGAGGATCAACTATCGTATTTTCCATAGGATCTAAACATTTAAAATAAAATAACAAGAGATTAGCAAAATTTCCAAATTTAGCATACACAGGGTTTTGAGGAAATCGCAATAATCCTTAATACTTTGTTTTCTAACCCTTCTCACACAATCCATAACTAAACTATACTATAAAATACTCATCTAACACAATGGGTTATAAAATACTTTGCTTTCATGTACCATATCAGTCAGCGCTTTAGAAGTGCTACTCTCAGACACTGTTTCACATGTCCTCTGTGTGTGCGCGCATGGAATTCACATGCACCATCTCTGTCAGTGCTTGAGAGTGTGTCCAGCGACCATTAGGAAGTTATTGGTCCATTCTTTTCACTTTCACCTCTTCTACATTAGTCAAACCTTTCCTGTTCAGACCAGTGCTCATGTCTCCCCCGCTCCTCTTTTTTTCAAACAACCATTTTTTTCCAACTAGTAGCTGTTTTCTTTTCCTTTTTGATTTTTTGTATGTTCAACCATGCATGTTGGAGACTAGGGCAATCATGGCTGAAGAATCTCCTAATTACTCTTTATGTAAGCCTTCCTATGACTCTTTTTGATTCAAAATTGCATGTGGTAATTCTACTTGAATTTTAGTTTATTATTAACTATGAAATCCATATAATCAAATAACATACTTGTTCAACCATACCATGCAAATAAGGAAATAGTAAATTGTTCAAATACCATAATAATATAGCCAAATACACGAGAATAGAAAACAATCAAACATAACCATTCATCACACTAGAAATATAATACTTCATAGAATGTCATATAATCCAGAAAGTCATTCATAATAACCAAATAAAAGTACATACCACTAATCATATATCATCAAAATAATTGAGTTTAAAACTCATAACCATAAACAACCAAGAGCAAGTAAATATAATCATCATGTTCAATCATACTAATCAAATAATAAAAGAAATACTAAGTATTCAAATGTCATAAAAACATACCCAAATACAAGGATTAGAAACAAAATATAATCATTAAACAAGAAAAGAGAAGCTTATAGAAATCAAACACGATAATAAATCATCCTCACATTATAATAGAAGCATATGTGCATAAATAACAAATAAGTCATAAGTCATCAAAACATAAATCATTTGTCTAAGTTACTTGCATCTAGAAGTCCTAATTCTCTTCTAATGGTGTAGAAAGAATCTTTAGTTAGTGGTTTTGTGAAGATGTCTACAAGTTGGTTTTTAGTATCTACAAATTTTAAAACACAGTCACCTTTTTCCTTAGACTAAGTGCTAATTGACTATCAACACTTACCAAGATGAGTTCTTTTTAACATAGATTGTTTCATCACATCAAAATAATTTTATTTGAAATAAAATATAATAGTTTTGAAAAGCATAAAAAATATTTTGAACAATCAATCAAGTAATTCAAACATATCAAACAAGAATTATACAAGGATTGAAGGATATAGATCACAGGCATCATCAAACATTCAGATTTGTTAAAGGTGATTTAAAAACTTAGAAAGTTCAAAGAACTCAATCAATCATGTAATCATTATTTTCTCTAAAACCTACATGCTCAATATCTTTATCATGCTCATGCTTGATAACACATTTTTTAGAATCAAAAAGATACTTTATAAATAAAAAAATAAATAAATATAATATAATGGATTTTGAAAAACTTTATGAATGAACCTTAAGCAAGTAATTCTCATGTCATATTAAAAAATATGCAAGAATCATACAAGAGATATAAAATCATACATAACCATTCATAAATGACTAATCACATATTACATCAAAAATCATGCATAATTATTTTAAAAATATATATTATCAAAATAATCAACATAACTTTTAAATATAAAAATTCATAATAGCTTTCAAAAACAATCAATCATCAATCATTTCAAATTAATTAAATTTAATTAACAATCAACTAACTATGCATAATACTTTAAAAAATTTCAAATTTCAAATTTCAAATTTTTTAAATTTCAAATTTCAAATTTTAAATTTCAAATTTCAAATTTCAAATTTCAAATTTTAACTTCCAACTTCCAATAACTTCCACTTCTAATTTTCAACTTCCATTTTCAACTTCCAACTTCTATTTTCAAACTTCTAAAAAGTTGAACACAATTAAAAAAATCAATCATGTATATTGAAATTCTTTTAAATTAAATATAGTTAATTAATCATGATAAATTTTAACATAATCAAATAATTTTGGACTTATCTTTAATTTATAGAACTAAGTCTGTTCTACTGTAATCAATTATCATACCAGAGAATTTAAATACTAAATTTTAAGTATCAAATAACAATCTTCATCACATATCATGGTAATTATTTACTTAATTCAATTATTCTATCATGTCAAAACAAACAAAACATAAGCAATTCAAGCATTAATCAATTCAAACAAAAGTCAATTAATCATATATATTGAAAATTAAAACTAAATAGAATTAACTAAACATTGTAAACACAATCAAACAATTTCAACAATTATTTTCTATTATCCACAAAAATAACTTAACTGAAAATACTAATCATACCTTAATTCATAGAGATGGCTTAGATGTTACCTCTTTTGAGATTTTACTAATATTGTTGTCGCCGTATGTAACATGTCCACTTTTGGGGAAAATGGTTGTAAACTTGGATACATCTCCCATCATATGCTTGGAACATCCACTGTCAATGTATCACTTCTTCCTTACAGATTCTTCTTTGTTGTTTTCATGAGATTTTGTCATGAGACAAAAGTTGACTTTGTCTTCATCATGATCTTGGAATAACCTATTCCTGAAAAAAAAAATTGAAAGACAAAGAATCTAAAGAGGCCATTAATCTTTAAGTTGTTAAACTTTCTACAAGAAACCTGGCTCTGATACCACTTGTTGGATCGAGTGGCCTCAGAATAATTAAGAAGAAGGGATGAATTAATTATTCCTAAACTTTTACTAATTAAAAACTTACTCTTCTAAGGCTTTTACTAAATTGTTAAGAGAATGAGGAGTAGAAGAGAAACTTAGTAGAAATTAAAAGCGGAAAGTAAATGCACAACGGAAAGTAAAAGAGTAGGGAAGAAGGAAACAAACACACAAGATTTTTTATACTGGTTTGGCAACAACCCGTGCCTACATCCAGTCCCCAAGCGACCTGCAGTCCTTGAGATTTCTTTCAACCTTGTAAAAATCCTTTTACAAGCAAAGATCCACAAGGGATGTACCCTCCCTTGTTCTCTTTGAACCTAGTGGATGTACCCTCCACTAGAACTGATCCACAAGAGATGTACCCTCTCTTGTTCTCAGTCAAACCCAAGTAGATGTACCCTCTACTTGTACCACAAAGGATGTACCCTCCAATGTGTTAAGACAAAGATCTCAGGCTGTTAAACCTTTGATACTTTGTGAATGGGGATACAAAAGAATTCTCAGGTGGTTAGTCCTTTGAATACTTTTGTATTAGGGAATGGGAAGAATCAAAAGAATTCTCAGACTGTGTCGTTTTGAATTCTTTGACAAGGGAGAAGGGAGACACAAAAGAATTCAGGCGGTTAGTCCTTTGTTCTTTTGGAAAAGGGAGAAGAGAGACACAAAAAGAATTCAGGCAGTTGGTCCTTGGCGAATTCTTTTTGGCAAAGGGAGAAGAGAATGAAAAGATGAATAGCACAAGTTTTCAAGGTTTAGAAAACCAGAAAACTTTAGAAAGCTTTTGGCACAAAGAAGAAGAAGAAGTTCAAAGAGATTCAAGGCTTGTGAAAGATTGATTGAATAAGTCTAAAAGTGTATTAGATTGAAAGAATGAATTGATTTAAAATGCAAAACAAAGCCTTGCTTTTATAGACTCTTCATGTCTGGTCAGGAAGACCATTTAGAAGAGTTATAACTTTTAGAAAAACTTAAAACCAATTTGAAAAAGTCAAAACCTTTTTGAAGAGTTACATCTTTTGATTTATTCAGAAACAGTCACTGGTAATCGATTACCAAATTAGTGTAATCGATTACACAAAGCTTTTGTGTGAAAGGATGTGACTCTTCACATTTGAATTTGAATTTCAACGTTCAAAGGCACTGGTAATCGATTACCAAAACATTGTAATCGATTACAGCTTTTTGAAAATAATTGGAACGTTGTAAATTCAATTTGAAAACTTTTTCAAAACAATTTTGCTACTGGTAATCGATTACAACAATCTGGTAATCGATTACCAGAGAGTAAAAACTCTTTGGTAAAAGGTTTTGTCAAAAACTCATGTGCTATTCAAAGTTTTGAAAAACTTTTTAATACTTATCTTGATTGAGTCTTCTCTTCATCCTTGAATCTTGAGTCTTTAATCTTGATCTTGATTCTTGAGATCTTGAACCTTGAATCTTGATTCTTGTCTCTAGACTTTCTTCTTGAGTCTTGAATTCTTCTTGATTCTTATCTTGAACTCTTGAATTGTTCTTGATTTACTTGAGTTGTTCTTTGATTGATCTTTGATTCACTTGAGTTGTTCTTTGATTGATCTTTGAGTTTTTTGTCATCACCTTTGTCATCATCTTTTGTTATCATCATTGTTATCATCAAAACACCTTCGAATCACCTTTGATTCACCATGAAGCTTTACTTCTACACATTTTTTCTATTGCTGTCCTAAGATGCTACTGGAGATTTTAAGTATTTTCATTGTCTAGTTTGTTGTACTTGTGTTTTCCTTTACTATATAGTCATCTTTAATAGATCTAGAAGGTTTCTTCATTTGTATGTGTCATTATATGCCGGAGAAAATAATTCAAATGCTTCATTTGAGAATGTGACTCTATTAAGCCTTTGTCAGTATATGTGCAGGTTTCAGCAGCTGGGGCACCCTAGTTCTTGATAAAGGGGACAACTTCTCCAGGGATTGACCAAGTCAATTAGAATTTTCTTGGGGCTTATCTTCACTATGCTACTTATCAAGTCCCTAAAATATTCGAGTGCATCTCCAATTAAAATTGTTGAGACATTGGGAGTTTTATGCTTACTTTTTCCCATGTGTAATTCAGCTTAATTTTTTGTGCATTATTGCTAGGGGGAAAAATAAAACATGATCATAAAATACTTATGTTTATGGTGCCTCCAATTCTTTTTATTTGGAGCACTTTGATAAATGTTATTATGAAGAACACTCGCTCCCGGCCCGATACTACTACCTTTAAAATGGCTAATGAATCATAGAGATGACTTCTTCTCTTCCTCTGGGGATTCATAGTGTTTGGATAACTAATTAATTCTGATCCCAAAATCATGGCGAAAAATTGAAAAAAGTGGAAGCAAATTATTACTTTGACTTTCAATGTGGAATTGGAATTGATTCTAAAAAAATACATGACATGTTTGGATACTCTTTCAAATTATGATGGTTTCTTAAAAACCACAATGTCACCATGGTTTTTCTAAACATCACATGCACCTGATTTGATAATTGATTTTGGTTCACCTGATGGCCACCCCAAACATGCTATCAATCTAATCTAAATGCACCATAACTTGTAAACACTAAAATTCAATAGCCTTAGCCATACCAAAATGTAAAAGTAAACTAAAAAAAAAAGACATTTCTGATGAACTAACTCCTATGGATAAAATTCCGTCGAAAAATAGGATTAAATTCTGTCAGAAAGTTTTGAATTCCAACCGATTTTATCGAAGGAATCAGATCCATTATCCCCAATTAAAAGACCCAAACCCTAGCCCTCTATTTTTTCACTTTGCGATATTCCTCTATGTGCCTCAGTCTTGTGGCCACAACCGTCGTGCCTCCATTGTGCCTTCACTATCTGCCCATGCCGCCAACAGGTAAGCCCATAGCACTCTCACTCCCTCTCTATTGTTGACATTGTTGCTTTCAAAACGTTGCGCGCTTGGATGATTTTATGTCGTGTTTAGTCAATAGTGTGTGATTTGTTGGTTGAAGTCAAACATGAGAGCTCATGCTTGGTGTTGATTGCTTGGTTAGTGATGGTGGTTTAGGTCGTAGTGGTTGGTGGCAGTTTGGTTGGTGATGGTGGCGGTTTGGTTGGTGGTGGTGGTTTGGGTCTCGAGTGGTTGATGATGGTTTGGTTGGTGATGGTGCTAGTGCTTTGGTCTGTCTTGGGTGGTTTGGCTCACAAGTGGTTTCTGGTGCTTTGGTTGATGATGGTGCTGGTGCTTTGGTTGGTTGTGGTGCTGGTGCAAGGTTGGCAAGTAAGGTTTTGGGATAGAAAAGAGAAACAAGAAACTTGTAAAAAAAAATTAGGGAAGATGAATGGTTGGTAGGCATTATTACTCTAATTCTGGAAGATGAATGGTTGGCAGGCAAAGTTTTGGCAGGCCTCGAGGGGAGTTATGGAAGATGAATGGTTTTTTTTTCCCTATTGATAAGATGCTAAATAAATAACAAAATAAAAATTAATTTAGATGTATAAAAGAATAAAACAATACACATTCGCCCCTTTATAGTATTATTGACATTTGATTTTATAATGTATAGTGTTTCATTTATTTTTGTGTTGATGAGGATAGGATTAGAGGAATTGGAAATGTTGCACTTTTCCTTTTCCAAGTTGGCTATTTTATGAGGCGTGGTGTCACTCTCAAATTTAATAACTTAGGGAAATTAGTATCTTCCTCAAATTGTGCACACGTGGCTTCCTTATTGACAATTTGCCTTCAAGAAGCCTTGAGAAAAAGCATCAAGCATGTTTGAGCTGTAAAATGGTAGAATAATAGAATAAGAATTTTAGAATTTACAACTTCATTCTTTGTCCTCCTAGGCCATAACTAAATCTTAGTTTTATATTCTTTTATTTTTGGAACAATAAAATTTTGGAGGAGAGAATGAAATTCTAATCCAACTTAGGAAAAGTTTCATAATTCAAAAAATACTTACAAAAGAGATTATATTTACCTCATTTAAAGAATTAACATCTATTTAACTCTAAAAATCTAGGTGAAGATGTGAAGTTACAACTTATTTCAGGCGTTCCAAAATAAATATCGTATTTGAAAACAAAAATTATTTTAAAATAAGTGCAATATTAACTTATTAATATAAATTTAAATTTTTTCATCTAATATTAATATTAATTTCATTTTTTCTTATGATTTATTAAGGTTAATTTTTTAAAATTATTATTCTTTTTATCTATTTATTATTTTTTTTAGTTTATGTAAATTAATATAACACTTATTTTGAAACTAAAAATTGTTAAAGTGAAATCTTATTTAACGTAACTTGACCTACTTCTTGAATTTATGAATTATATTTTCTAAAACAAAGTGGCAAGAGAAATAACTAATATGATCCAAAGAACCTTGTGTGCTAATATGATCTGTACCTGTGTTATTAGGTACTGGTAGATAGTTAAGGCACAAAGTTATAGAATAAGTATAAAATTATTAATTAGTTATTTTATATTTTTAATAAAAAAAATTATTTGTTAGTATTAAATAGAAAGATGGAAATTAGACATCTTCACACTTCACATACATGATGTCATATACTATTAAAAAATATTATCTCAATGTTAAATGGTAGCTAGATAATCAAGGGCACAAAGTTATAGACTCTTGACTTTTTTTAAATCTGTCTTATCTCATTCTTGTCTGAGTTTTCTGTTTATTAAGTGTTCTTCGATTATGTACTGTTGTATGTTGGTTCATTAACAACTATTAGTTAGTTCTCTTTGACTTTATCAACTTAGTGTTTTTTTTTCTGTTTTTTGTTATTCTGTTATAGCATGTAGCAGTTAGTTAGTTTTAAGTTGGTTGGGTTAGTTAGGCTTGAAATAGAAATAGTGCTTCTATTTCTTCTTCTTGCATAGCCTAGATCATGAGAGATTTTATAACCAGAGAAAAACTGCAAATATTGAATAAAAGTGGCTGTTGAGTTCAGTGCAGCTTTTGTTCATTTTTTTGCATTTTGCTTATTCTTGTTCATACAAGAAACTCATTCTTTTGTGAAGTAAAATCTGATCTTAGCACAACAAATTGGTGCAGAGAACGTGGAGCGATTTTGAGTTCGATTCAAGAAATGGGCTCAGCCAAGTATGAAGTTAAAAAATTCACAGGGCAAAATGATTTTGGGCTATGGCGATTGAAGATGAGAGCTCTTCTTGTTCAACAGGGCCTGGTGGAAGCACTTGATGGAGAAGCCAAACTTGAAAAGATTATGGCTGATGGGATAAGAAAGCACTACTGCAGAAGGCACACAGTGCAATTATCCTCAGTCTTGGAGACAAGGTGCTGAGGCAAGTCTCTAAGGAAACAACTGCTGCTGGGGTTTGGCCAATACTTGAAAGTTTGTACATGACCAAATCTTTAGTTAATCGTCTTTACCCAAAGTAGTCTTTGTATTCATTTAAAATGCATGAAGATAGATCAGTAGGAGAACAATTGGATTTGTTTAATAAACTGATTCTAGATCTTGAAAATATCGATGTCACTATTGATGATGAGGATCAAGCTTTGTTATTGTTGTGCTCTTTGCCTAAGAGTTACTCTCATTTCAAAGAGACTTTATTGTTTGGAAGAGATTTTGTTTCTCTTGATGAAGTGAAGGCTGCTCTGAATTCAAAGGAATTGAATGAAAGAAAGGAAAAGAAGTCCTCTACAAGTGGTGAAGGGCTGACAGCAAGAGGCAAGACCTTCAAGAAAGATAGTAAATTTGATAAGAAGAAGCAACAGCCAGAAAATCATAAGAATGGTGAAGGAAACATCTTCAAAATCAGATGTTATCACTGTAAAAAGGAGGGTCATACAAGGAAAGTTTGTCTTGAAAGGCAGAAAAATGGTGGCAGTAACAATAGGAAGAAGGACTCAGGAAATGCTGCAATTGTTCAAGATGATGGCTATGAACCTGCAGAGGCACTGATGGTGTCTGAAAAGAATCCAGAAACTAAATGGATAATGGATTCAGGGTGTTCATGGCATATGACACCAAACAGATCATGGTTTGAACAATTTTTTGATCAAGCAGATGGGTTAGTACTCCTTGGAGATAACAAGCCTTGCAAAATTGAAGGAATTGGGTCTATAAGGTTCAAGTTTCATGATGGGGCTAAAAGAATTCTCACAGAGGTCAGATATGTACCTGAGTTGAAGAGAAATTTAATCTCTCTTGGTGAATTTGATAAAAGAGGGTATGTGTTCAAGTGTGAAAAAGGAATACTGAATGTAGTTAAAGACTCCATGGTTGTCATGAGGGGAATTATGGAGAATGGCCTCTATTCTGTAGATGGTGAAGTTGTAATTGGCTCTGCAGCCACTGCAACCGGAAAAGTTTTATCAAAAATTGAGTTATGGCACATGAGGTTGGGCCATGTAAGTGAGAAGGGGTTGATTGAATTGGCAAAACAGGAGCTGCTATGTGGGGACAGAATGGAAAAATTAAAGTTTTGTGAACATTGTGTCTATGGCAAAGCCTGCAGAGCCAAATTCAATGCTGGACAGTAGAGAACAAAAGGTACCCTTGATTATGTTCATGCTGATCTTTGGGGTCCAACCAAGACTCCCTCTCATTCTGGAGCAAGGTATTTCTTGAGCATTGTGGATGACTACTCAAGGAAGTTGTGGATCTACATTCAGAAAACAAAAGATGAGGCTTTTGATAACTTCAAAAGCTGGAAAACACTTGTGGAAAACCAAACAGGCAGAAAGATCAAGAGGCTCTGTACTGATAATGGTCTTGAGTTCTGTTCTGAACCTTTCAATGATTTCTGTAAAGAGAATGGCATTGCAAGGCACATGACAGTTGCGGGCACCCCTCAACAAAATGGTTTAGCTGAAAGATTCAACAGGACCATTTTGGAGAGAGTGAGATGAATGTTGTAGAGTGCAGGATTACCCAAGATTTTTTGGGCTGAAGCAGCAATGACTGTTGTATATCTCATCAACAAGTGTCCTTCAACAGCTCTGAATTTCAAAACCCCTGGGGAGATTTGGTCTAGCCATCCACCGAGTCTAAAAAAGCTAAAGGTATTTGGCTGTGTTGCCTATGCTCACATCAAGCAAGACAAATTGGAACCTAGAGCTGTCAAGTGCATTTTTCTAGGATATCCTGAAGGAATGAAAGGGTATAAGTTGTGGTGTTTGGAGGTTGGTTTTAATAGGTGTTTAGTGAGTCGTGATGTTGTCTTCAATGAAGCTGAGATGGCCTACAAGACCAAGCCCAACATGGTTCAGTCCAGGACTGATCAGAGTAAGGAAACTGATTCTGAAAAATTAAATTTTGAGGTGGAGACTGAGGATAAACATGTTGAAACACAAGTTGTTAATTGGCCTCTTGATGAAGAAAAATCTAAAGAAGAGGAACAAGAAGAAGCTAACTATGTGCTGGCTCGAGATAGAATCAGAAGGGAAATCAAAAAACCTAAGAGGTATGGATATGTTGATCTAATAGCATTTGCTCTGGTAGCTGCCAGTGAAGTTTTGGAGGAAGATCCAAAAACTGTTAAAGCTGTCTTAGGAGAAAGAAAAATGGCTAAGTGCCACGAATGAAGAGATTAAGTCTCTCCGTGACAACCATACATGGGAATTGATTAAAAAAACACCTGGTTCTAGAGTGGTCAGCTGCAAATGGATCTTCAAGAAAAAGGAAGGCATCCAAGGAGTTGAACCAGATAGATTTAAAGCTAGACTTGTTGCTCGAGGATTCACTCAAAAGGAGGGAATTGATTTCAATGAAGTTTTCTCTCCTGTAGTGAAACACAGGTCAATCAGAATTCTTATGGCTATGGTGGCAGAATTTGATCTTGTGTTAGAACAAATGGATGTGAAGACAACATTTTTGTATGGGAAACTTGATGAGGTGATATTGATGAAACAACCCGAGGGGTTTGAAGTCAAAGGTAAAGAGGATTATGTTTGCAAATTAAACAAATCCTTGTATGGTCTAAAGCAATCCCCTAGGCAGTGGAACAGGAGATTTGATGAATTTATGGCTCACATACAGTTTCATAGAAGTCACTATGATAACTGTGTTTACTTCAAATTTCCTTCTAAAGCTGAGTTTGTGATATTGTTGTTATATGTTGATGATATTTTGATAGCAAGTAACAGCAAGAGTGAGGTTGAAAAAATTGAAATCTGAGCTGAGCTGGGAATTTAAAATGAAGGATTTGGGAGCAGCCAGGAGAATATTGGGAATAGAAATCAAACGGGTCAGAAAAAGGAAATTGTCGTATCTGTCCCAGGAATTATATCTCAGAAAAGTTCTCAAAAGGTTTGGAATGTCAAATTCTAAACCTGTAACTACTCCTATGTCACAACAGTTTAAGCTTAGTACAAGTCAAGCACCTAAGACACATGATGATATAATTTACATGGAAGGTATTCTGTATGCTAATGTTGTAGGGTCACTGATGTATGCTATGGTATGTACTCGCCCTGACATAGCTCATGCAGTGAGCTTAGTAAGTAGGTTCATGGCAAATCCAGGCAAAGCACATTGGCAGGCCCTGAAATGGATACTCAGATATATCAGAGGATCACTTGGAAGAGTTCTGGTTTATGGTGGAGCTAGGAATAGCAGAAGAACAGTTGCTATTGAAGGTTTTGTAGATTCTAATTATGCTGGTTGTTTAGATTCAAGGAAATCCCTCACAGGATTTGTGTTCACTGCTTTTGGCACTGCAATTAGTTGGAAAGCTAGCATTCAAACGGTAGTGGCTTTATCAACCATTGAAGCTGAATATATTGCTCTTATAGAAGCTATGAAAGAATCTTTGTGGCTTGAAGGCATTGCAAAGGAGTTGAAAATACAAAATGAAGTGATCACAGTACACTGTGACAGCCAAAGTGCCATTGATTTATCCAGAAATTATGTGCATCATGAGAGGACAAAGCACATTGATATTAAGTTGCATTTTGTCAGAGAAGTTATTGGTCAAGGATCAGTTATAGTCAAGAAGATTTCCACTGATCACTATCCTTCTAATATGATCACAAATGCTCTTCCAAGTAGCAAGTTTTTCCATTGTTTGGACTTAATTCAACTGAAGGGTGATTAAATCCTGTTTCTGCAGTAGCCACTGGTTTTTTGTTAATGTTTTGTTATTGAACCAAGGTGGAGAATTGTTGTATGTTGGTTCATTAACAACCATTAGTTAGTTCTCTTTGACTTTACCAACTTAGTGTTTTTTTTTCTGTTTTCTGTTATTCTGTTATAACATGTAACAATTAGTTAGTTTTAAGTTGGTTGGGTTAGTAAGGCTTGAAATAGTGCTTCTATTTCTTCTTCTTGCATAGCCTAGATCATGAGAGATTCTGTAACCAGAGAAAAACTGTAGATATTGAATAAAAGTGGCTGCTGAGTCCAGTGCAGTTTTTGTTCATTTTTTTACATTTTGCTTATTCTTGTTCATACAAGAAACACATTCTTTTGTGAAGTAAAATCTGATCTTGGCACAACATGTACCATATATAATAATTCAAGAACGATGATGTTTTTTGGCAGGACAATGACAAAAAGAACATCTTGGTTTCAATCACTTAGGAACACAAAAAATCGGTGGGAAATTTGCGACCAAAAAAATCTGTGGGAAATTTGTGACCAAAAAGATCCGTTTGAAATGAGCCATGGGAAATTTCCGATAGAATTTCTATCGGAAATCATCCATGGGAAATTTTAGATAGAAAATATCAGTCTAAAATTTTCGACGGAAAAATTCCGTCAAAACTTTTCCACGGGTTGTTTCCGACGGACAAAAAATCATCGGTTTTTATTTCCTACGACCATTTTTTCGACAGATTTTTGTCCGTTGGAAACATCCTATTAGCGAAGGATTTATAGTGTTACCGACAGATTTTTGCCGTTGGAAAAACGCTATTTTTTTGTAGTTAACTCATGGCAGACATATTAGAAATCTAGAACAGAAATGCTTTTGACACGAGACATGTCTCATCTCATGATCCCATCAGGCCAACTAGAAGATAGAGAGCTACGTTGAGTTGTTATGAACTAAAAAACAGCTCAGTAGTTTCCTAGCATTTGAGGCCTAGGATCCTCCAAAGAAAAAGGGTGAGAGAATAAACTTGTATTAATTTTCTGCTTGATTTTTATTACATGACTCATTTGTATATATATAAGTACCAAATACTAAAAGTTGTTATCCAATTCTAGCAAATTCTAACAAACAACACTAACAAAATTTGGCAAATAACAAAAAAAGCATAAATGGCAGATAGCGTATGCTCCTTTGGCCAATTAAGCTTTGCTAGCTCAGCACTTCTTGTGTAATTAGTTATATGAAATCCCTCAAATGCTAAGGTTTGATGATTTTCCTTCTGAGCCTCTGGTTTGTGTTTGTCTCCCTTGTATCTGCCTCTAGCATTTCTGTTAGAGTATTATTAGATTGCTGAGTCCATTGTTGCTGCTTTATTCCTTTCATAACCTCCCCTCCATAACATGAGTGCATCCCAGCCCAACTTTCTCTTAATTTGCCACATTTACAGGACCCCACGACAAACCAAACATCCCTTGATCCCATCCTAGGCTTCAATCCTAGTTATTATTCTCTGACTAAAATAAGTTGTTATATGGCCCTTTTCTACCTGCAAGATTGTTGTTTGTCTTCTAATCTTGATTCCAAGCTTTGCCGGAGTTTTGGGACCACGGGTGATTGGCTTGATTATTTACCACACTCATACAGGTTGTTGGGGAACGGGGCGAGGGGTCCATCTAAGGAGATTTTTGTCCTTTAGGAAACTGATATGTGTAATTTTTTGCCAAACGACCCTATGTGTTGTGTATGCATATAAATTATTCCCAACCTTTATTCACAACTATGTGGATCCTAGACCTGAAGTGAAACATTGGGATTTTCCCTTTATTTTTTTGGTTCATAGCAATTTTTGCTTTTCCATGTTGATGTTCTCGTGCCTATGTTTATGTTGCTTGCTAGTACGATTTGCACTAAAATGCTTTTTTGTCAGGGTTGATGGGGGTGGCAACTCCACGTGAAATTGAGCTTGAGATGTGGACGTTGCCATGCCATGGATCACTAAACTAATTTGTTGCATTCCTTTTTCCAAATTATGATTGTGATTGTGCCCTCAGCCCTCCTTAAAGAAGCACTTGGAAATGTAATTACTTCAGTTGATTGCCGCGATAAAAGGACATACAATGTTCTTTTTCAAACTCAAACCATACACCATTATATGGTATTTAGTTAACAACTTAATATGACTTCTTTTCACTACCCATTTGTCATAAACTCATGCTAACAAAGACAAAAGATAATGGTACGACTTCTAAAACAACTTTTCCCCTCTAATGCAATTGCTTATGTGTAGCATCTAAGTTATAGCAACTCACAATAGTTATTTCTAATGCAATTTCTAAGTTATAGCACTTTGGTCTAGATCTATTCACGAAAACAAATCAAAGTAGAAGTTGTGAATATTTTAGAATGAAATGATTCAAATTTTAGAAGTTTTGGTTATGTAAAAAAATATTACATTGCATTCTATTTATATTGCAAAAATTTTAACGGCTAAAAATATATTAATGACTAGTACTGGATACTTTAATTTTAAAATACAAAAAAATAACGTTATAATAATAATTTTTTAAAATTAAATTTATTCTGGGTAGCAATGTTGCTTCAGGAAGCAATTTTTGTCTCCCTAGCAATTGCTCGTACGCACATACAATGGGAGTTGCTCCACAAACATGTTGCTTCCTCAGCTGTCGATAATGATGCTCTCTTGTTAACTTGTGATTTGAATGATCACCATTTTTGGTTAACGCACCTTGCATGACATCATCATGGTTTGCTGGTCAAGATTTGGGGAAATGTGATAAGGAGGAGTGTTAATAATATTTTTTTAAAAAAAAGTTATTAATTGTTAAAGTTTATTAAAAATTATAAAATTATAAATGAGATTTATTGAATCAAAAATGAAATCTGTAATATTTTGTGATTTTTAATAATTTTTAATTAATAATAACGAATATGTTCTTAAAATTTTTCTTTGGTTTATTACTTATCCAAGGTTTTTTGTCCAATGTGAAGATATGTTTGGGAAGTCTCTACTCTATGGCAAGGCCAACAACGCGATGATAGTGGTAATTGTTTGTGTGTAGGCTGTAAAAGTTGTCCTCGGTTTCACAATTCCAGCTGTCTTTTTTTTATTTTGGTTAATTTTTCTTATCAGTTATCACTATTAATCTGTTGCTAAGTCTACAAGTTGCTCCAAACAAGAAAAGAAAGAAAAAGCTGATTAGTTAATTCAGAAAAATCTCTCCTTTAAGTGCGTGTTGGGAACTTTTTTGTTTAACTAATAATCTTTTTAAGAATTTATTTTGATAAGCTGTAAAAGCTTAAACAATTAGTATATATATTCAAAATAAGCTCTCTTTTTTCTCTCTTTCCTTTTCCCCTCAGGAAATAAGCCGTTAAATCTCATTAAACCAACAGGGACGTTTTATTGATATCTAACCAATTGTGGTCTAGAATTCTAGACCATTGCTATTTGTGGTACTCGTTAACTTTAGTCTCGTGCATTAATGAGAACTCAATAAAACCATATATATGATTTGTCTGCGTGGATACCATTTCCCTTCCTTGTCACGAAAAAAAATTATTGTTTGTACCATTTTGGTTTCAAAATGTAGAATTTACCTTCAATATAATCGTTGGCTCGTAGCAAATAATAGCTGTTTCTAGTTTCCAATATTTTTGGGGTCGATTAAACTGTTTTATGGAAAAGACTAGATATTAAGATATATAATAACATTAAAGCGTAGGCATATACCAAATATAGTTATTCTGAATGATAAAAAAATACCTAATGTAGATAATTAACAGTCTCTATGCTATTTTATCTCAAAAAAGAAAAATAAACAGTCTCTATGGTATTTGGATAATGAGTTTTATTTATAGATCAAACCTCTGCCAATTAACATGTTAAAACTAATTTTTTTGTAGGGAAACTGTCAAACTAATTTGAATATATATTATTAAAAGTGCTTTATAATTATGGCAAAATTGACGCCCCTCTGATTTAAATCTATGTCTATAGTATAGGGTATAGAAATATTTGAATTAGTAGATTTTTTAGAAAAGACATTAAATAAAATCACAAATAATCCACCCGATACACACACACACAAAAAAAAAACGCAATAACAATTTCGCACATGGTTTAAAACGATCTATTGAAACACTCTTTTCTTTTCCATTCCTATTACCATATTGCTACGCCAACCGTCTTATTGTTTAAAAATTCACAATTCACTTGAATTCCTTCTTTGAAAAAACGTATGCACATTTTCGGAGAACAGGACATTTGAATATGCGCATATTTGTATTTATATTTTGTTGCAACTTTATAATTTCTTCCGTAACGTTCAACAACTTGTACACAATTTATCAATAAGATAACAGAAAGAAATAAAGAGACAGGATAAAAATTACATACCAAGCATGGCTTCTAAGATCATGTTGAATTTTCACATGACTGTATTATGTAAAACTTGGTTATATATATATATAAACACTATTGATTAAACTAAAATAAACACTATATCAGTTAATTCACGCCTTGGTGGTTTGTATATCTATTTTCTTAATTGTACACAAATTTTAAATGTGGTATTCTCTCGTTACCATACGGTTGATGGGTGGTTACGGATTAACAAACAGAAAACAGACCAAATTATGCAGCGGAAAAGAAACATACCAAATGAAACGAAAACGCATTGCACTTGCCTTGAACCCTTGCCCTACAGCATGAAAGGACTCCCTTTGTCACTAAGCTACTGCAATTTAATTGTTTAATAGGTGCAGTTCATGTGTATTTATAACTTTTGAAGGATAAATCATTTATGCACAAACTGTTTAAAATTGTGTGTCTCTAAGTTATGCTGAACATGCAATATTATATTAAATATGGGTATGCATTGGATTTAATCCTTTAAAGTTTATTACATGTTGAATGGTATACTTGTAATTTTTGTGATTCAATATTGAGCATATTTGTATTATTAAGTATGTTTATGCAAAAAAAAATATTATTTTTGAATGTTAAGTGATTAATATAATTTTATTAAATTAGAGAATAGCCACAACATCTTTAATTGAGTAAAATTATATGCTAAATTTATAATCACATTAGAAATATTAATTGTGATTAATCATATGTAATTTGATGAAATCTACCCACAAGAATTTTGTTATATTTGTATGATTAATTAGGATAAAATATTAAATTATATTTCTTAATTTACCCACAGGAATTACGGAAAAGAACATGATTTAATAGTTTTATCATAAAGTTGCATGATGAATCTAATTGAGTAGGACTTTAGCCCACAGGCAAGTTTTGTGTCACTAGATTCATATATTGAGACATGTGTGTTTGTTTGCAGTTTCACAATCTATGAATATTTCTTGTGACCTTCCCATTTTGAAAGGTGATAATTATAAGGTTTGGAAGGAAAGAGTTCTCCTTCATTTGGGCTGGATGGATATTGACTATGCTATAAGGAAGGATGAGCCACCGACTATTACTGAAACTAGCGAACCTGATGTTGTTGACCTTTATGAAAAGTGGGAGAGATCTAATCGTCTATCCATTATGTTCATAAAAACCAACATATCCGCTAGTATCCGGGGTTCAGTTGACCAGCATGATAAGGTCAGAGATCTGTTGAAAGACATTGATGAACAGTTTACGACCTCTGAGAAGTCGCTTGCTAGCACACTCATTATGCAATTCTCTTCCATTAAGCTTACTGGAACGAGGGGTGTGCGTGAACATATCATGTGCTTAAGGGACATAGTGGCTCAGTTGAAAACCCTAGAAGTTACCATGTCTGAATCCTTCCTGGTACATTTCATTTTGTGCACCCTACCTCAACAATATACACCCTTCAAAATCTCCTACAACACACATAAGGATAAATGGTCTATTAATGAATTGATGACCATGTGTGTTCAAGAAGAGGAGAGATTGATAATGGAAGAGGGTGAGAAGGTAAATTTGACTACTTCTACTTCTGGAAAGGATAGGAAGAAGTTTGTAGGCACCAATAAAGGAAGGATTCCGACTCAACCAACAATTAAAAAGGAGTCAAAGTGTTTCTTCTGTAAAAAGAAAGGACACATGAAGAAGGACTACCCTAAATTTAAAAGTTGGTTTGAGAAGAAAGGTACACCATTCACTTTCGTTTGTTATGAATCTAATATGATTAATGTGAATCATAATACATGGTGGATTGACTCTGGTTCTACAATCCATGTTTCTAATACCTTGCAGGGTATGGAAAGCCTAAGGAAGCCAGTGGGAAGTGAGTAGTGCATCTACTCAGGGAGTAGGATGAGCTTGCATGTAGAGGCCATTGGAACGTGCGTCTTAGTTTTAAGTAGTGGCTTTAAATTACATTTGGAGAAAGTTTTATATGTTCCTAGTTTCTGTAAAAACTTAATTTTTGTTTCTAAACTTGCACCTTTGGGATTTTATTTTAATTTTACAGACTTTGGTTTTAATTTACTAAATAAATATGAAATTATTGGTTGTGGTCAATTGGTTGATGGTCTTTATTCGATTGAATTGAAAAACGACGCTACTTCTATGCACGTTTCTATTGGGTTAAAACGATGTATTATGAATGAAGAATTCTTTATGTTGTGGCACCGGAGATTAGGACATATCTCTATTGAGAGAATCAAGCGATTAGTAAATGAAGGAGTACTTAGTACTTTGGATTTCGCTGATTTTGAGACTTGTGTAGATTGCATTAAGGGTAAGCAAACTAACAAGTCTAAAAAGGGTGCAAAGAGGAGTTCTAATTTATTAGAAATCATACATACAGACATATGTTGTCCAGACATAGATGCAAATAGTCCGAAATACTTCATAACCTTTATAGATGATTATTCACGATATATGTATCTCTACTTACTTCATTCTAAGAATGAAGCTTTAGATGCCTTTAAAGTTTTTGAGGCTGAAGTTGAGAAACAATGTGGAAAACAAATTAAGATCGTGAGATCAGATAGAGGTGGGGAGTATTATGGTAGATACACAGAGGATGGACAAGCACCAGGTTCATTTGTGGAATTTCTTCAAGAACATGGGATTGTTGCCCAATACACTATGCCTGGTTCTCCGGATCAGAATGGTGTCGCAGAACGAAGAAATCGAACCTTATTAGACATGGTGAGAAGCATGAGGAGTAATGTAAAGCTTCCTCAATTTTTATGGATTGATGCTCTTAAGACGACTGCGTATATATCAAACCGAGTTCCAACCAAGGCTATCTCAAAGACACCTTTTGAGTTATTCAAGGGTTGGAAACCAAGTTTGCGACATATACGCGTTTGGGGATGCCCGTCTGAAGTAAGAATTTATAATCCACAAGAGAAGAAACTAGACCCTAAGACTATTACTGGGTATTTCATTGGATAAGCTGAAAGGTCTAAAGGGTATAGGTTCTATTGTCCATCCCACATCACTAGGATTGTGGAATCAAGGAATGCAAAGTTTCTTGAAAATGATTTGATCAGTGGGAGTGATCAATTTCAGAACATTTCTTCTGAAAGGGATCACTATGAAGCTGAACCTTCTGGGACAAGTAATAGGTTGGTAGTCATTCCCACCCCTCAAGTTAAAATGGGTGTTAGACAACCAGTGATTGAAGTTCCACAAGCTGTTGAAAGTGATCATGTAGATCAAGTTGTTTATGAGGAACAACATGATGATATTGAACAAACTGGTGAAGAACCAGTTGAACAAGTTCCTCAGCAAGATGACCAAACAACATTAAGATGATCTACTAGAGTAAAAAAGACAGCAATTCCTAGTGATTATGTAGTGTACCTACAAGAATCAGACTACAACATTAGAGCCGAAAATGATCCTGAGACGTTTTCACAAGCCATGAGTTCTAAGGAATCAAATTTATCGTATAATGCTATGAGGGATGAGATGGATTCTATGGCATCTAACCAAGTTTGAGATCTCGTTGAGTTGCCTGTTGGTGTAAACGCCATCGGATGTAGATGGGTCTTCTAAACAAAGAAAGACTCAGAAGGCAACATTGAGAGACATAAGGCAAGACTTGTTGCTAAAGGATTCACTCAAAGAGAAGGAATCGATTACAGAGAGACCTTTTCCCCTGTATCTAAGAAAGACTCTCTTCGAGTAATTTTGGCATTAGTAGCTCATTTTGATCTTGAGCTGCATCAAATGGATGAAAAAATGGCGTTCCTGAATGGTGATCTAGAAGAAGAGGTTTACATGAAACAAACTGAGGGATTCTTATCTAGTGTTGGTGAGCACTTAGTCTGCAAGCTTAATAAGTCCATCTATGGATTGAAACAAGCCTCCCGCCAATGGCATTTAAAATTTCATGAGGTCATTTATTCATTTAGCTTTGAAGAGAATGTCATGGATCACTGTATATACCAGAAAGTCAGTGGGAGTAAGATTTGTTTCCTTGTATTATACGTAGATGATATTCTGCTTGCGACTAATGATAAGGGTATGCTATATAAGGTGAAACAATTTCTCTCAAAGAACTTTGATATGAAGGATATGGGAGAGGCATCTTATGTCATAGGCATAAAGATCCATAGAGAAAGATCTTGAGGCATTTTAGGCTTGTCTCAAGAAACCTATATTAACAAAGTTTTAGAGAGATTTAATATGAAAGATTGTTCACCAAGTGTAGCTCCCATTGTGAAGGGTGACAAACTTGCTTTGAGTCAATGCCCCAAAAATGATTTTGAGCGGGAACACATTAAAAATATTCCATATGCTTCAGCAGTTGGAAGCCTTATGTATGCTCAGGTTTGCACTAGACCTGACATTGCGTTCGCTGTTGGAGTCTTGGGAAGATATCAAAGTAATCCAGGTATTGACCACTGGAAAGCTGCAAAGAAAGTGATGAGATATCTTCAAGGAACAAAGGATTACATGCTTATGTACAGACAAACTGATTGTCTGGAAGTGATTGGCTACTCCGACTCAGACTTTGCTGGTTACGTTGATTCACGAAGATCAACATCTGGATATATTTTTATGTTAGCCAGTGGAGCTATATCTTGGAGAAGTGCCAAACAAACCTTGACTGCTACTTCCACTATGGAGGCTGAGTTCGTTTCTTGTTTTGAGGCTACCTCGCATGGTGTATGGTTGAAGAGTTTCATGTCTGGCCTTAGAGTTGTGGACTCTATTTCTAGGCCATTAAAGTTGTATTGTGACAACTTTGCTGCAATGTTTATGGCTAAAAAAAACAAAAGTGGAAGTCAAAGTAAGCACATCGACATCAAGTATTTAGCCATAAGAGAACGTGTTAAAGAAAAGAAAGTGGTCATTGAACACGTCAACACTGAGTTGATGATTGCTGATTCTTTAACTAAAGGCATGCCACCAAAGAATTTTAAGGATCATGTAGTACGAATGGGACTTGGTTCCATGATGTAATTTCATTGTACGTACATTTTTTATTTTCAATGAAACTCTTATTCAGTTAGATATTTTCTCATATGGTTTTGTGCACATATTTATTTATTTCGAGAAAAATCATTCGGTTTAGATATAGAATAAACATATGGTTTATTCATTAAGTTGAGAGCTTGTGTTGAGAGACTTGATATATTGTGGTACATGGAAGATACTACTCATCATCAGAGGACCTATCGCCATGACTCATATATTATGTTTCTTGTTACGATTGATGTTGGGTTAAATGGACCAAGTGGGAGAATGTTGGAAGTGCACGTTACGTTCACGTTGCACGTTACGTTCATGTTGCACGTTCTTTTTATATTTTATTATTTTGGAAAATTTAGTTATTTCTGAATCTGGTCCATTTTCTATCCACATTCAACCCATATCTTTGCAAATATATTTGCCACCACCTTTAGTCACAAATCACGTACCCATCCTTTATCTCACGTACTGATAACTTTCTATCTCACGTTCTGATAACAAGTTGAGCTCTGTGATGGACAGACTCTATAAATAGGATGGGGTGCTCTCAGTTTTGTATCACCAAACCTACTTCTCTATTCAGAAAAAAAAAATACATCATCTATTCAGAGTGAGTAAGGGTCTGGAAGAACAAAACTGTCTTTCAGGTTCGTGTGTGTGCCGCTTCGCGTTCAATTTGCAATGGTTGGAGGTACGCTCGTAATATTTTTAATTTCCACTGTTTGATCTGAATATGCCATTTAAATTGATTTGCATGTTTAGATCAGTATATGTATATTTTTACATGACAATGTTGTGATGTGAGATCCATATGTCTTGTTCACTGGTCCAAGTCCAACCAGTAGTAGTAAAAGGAAGCATCCTCTCTCTCTCAATTAACTAATCAAATTTGAAGCACCACACAGTAGAGACACAAAGCAACTCTCTTTCACTATCAGCATCCGGCCTTTCGCTTTTCCTCCCTATCATCTCCTGGAAAAAAAAAATACTAAGTCAAGAAGAAGATCTAATAAGCCAATTCATTCATTTCAACAAGAGCGTGGCATGTGAATTATTAAGGGAGGGGTGACATCTTCGATGGCGGCAAAGTTCGCGTTCTTCCCACCGAACCCGCCGTCGTACAAGGTTGTCACCGACAACATGACTGGGCTGCTGCTCCTGACGTTGTTCCCGCACCGCAAGAACGTGTTCGGCACCCGATGGCAACGTCAACCGTGCTCTACTCCCACGGCAACGCAGCTGATCTTGGCCAGATGTACGAGCTCTTCATCCAACTCAGCATCCACCTCCGCGTTAACCTCATGGGGTGGGTTCTATGTTTTCTTGCAGTTTCGTCCTCCTCCCCTCCCCCCCTTCCATTTTTTTCTTTTCCTCAGAGTCTATGTTCTGCTTCTTCTTTTTTTCTGAGGGCATTTCAGCAAGTTCTGGTTTTTCTAATCGTGATCAATTTAGAATTGTTTGTGAATGTGTGGTTTGTTGATGTAGATTGTAGGATACTTCTTTTTTGCTTTTTTTTTAGGGGGGCGGGGGGCATTTTGACCTAACTGGGTTACTTTTACAAACTTATTCCCAATATAGGTCTCTTCTTAAACTATTTCCAAGCTGGGTTTGTTTTTTACGTAGCCATGCAAGTGTATCGACAACATGAATGACGAAATACGCAAGCTGTTGACACATGGATTGATACCGCCAGTGGAGCTGGCGATTTCAGTGTAGATACCGCTAGTGGAGCTGGTGAGTTTGGTGTGGCCAGTTCTCGCCACTCTCACTGGCGACTTGGCTTTAGGTGCGTGCTTTGACGAGACAGCATGCAGACTATGGTGGCAGGAGGCAGGCTAGCATGCTTCAGAGTAGCAGGTGAACAGGAAGGTCTCGCCAACACTTCTTGCGAGATAAGCTTATATCCGCCAATGGTATTAGCGATATAGGTGTGTATATATAGATGCGTTTTCGGTTTAAAAATTTGTGAGTATTGAGTGTTGAGTATTCAGGGTTTCAGTTTAAAAATTTTCTGAGAAAGCTTTAGCTTGAAAATTTATGAGTATTAAGTGTTAAGTGTTTGTATTTTTAAAGTTCGTCTCTGAATCAATAAGTAATATTTTTCTTCTCTAGTATTGTTTTTATTTATTTAAAGTAATTATTTTGAGTTTCAACTGACATTAATTTTATTTATTTATTTTTCTGTCATTGTTTTATTTTATTTATTTGAAGTTTGAAATAAAATTTGAGTTTTGAGTATTTTTTTGTATAAATTTTTTTAGTTTGATGTTATTAATTTTAACATTAATTATTTATAATAGCAACTAAAATGTGTAGTTTGAAAGTTTTATATTTTGAAAGTTTCATATTCTGCCTTTAAAATTTGTAGTTTCAAAGCGTACAAATTTTTTAAGTTTGTGCATGATATAATTAATTTTTAGTTACAATAAATTTATAATCTGAAGTATGAGTGTAGTATTTTTTTAATTAGATTTGTTTATTTTGAAGTTATTATTTTTAAAAATAATTAATTATAATAGCAACGTTGTTAATGGTTTGATGTGCCTTCAAAATTTGTACTTTAAAAGTGTGCAAGTTTTTTAAATTTCTGACATGATATTTATTTGAAGTAATTAATTTTTTGTTAAAATAAAGTTTTAATTTGAAGTTTCACTAAAGACATCTTTTGTTATTAGATTAATTTAATTTAAATTTATTATTGTTATGATTAATTATTTATTATATTGTTTTTGTAGGTATATGATGAATTCGGTTATAACAATCTTGTATTTCAATGGAAGGGTATATGAAGAGACTGATGGTGTAATCTTTGAAGGCAGTAAAAAATCGATTCAGATTAAACGTGGAATTAGTTTCAATGCTTTGAAAAAAAAATTGGAGATAAGGTAAAGTTACAAAATAATGAAATTATTTCTGTTAACAGTTATAGATTTTTAGTTTCTAGAAAATATGTTGCTTTGCAAATTTGTGATGACGAAGATGTTGAAACCATGCTCGAATGTTTTCAACAACAAAATCAAATTTCAGTTTTGGAATTGTACATAGAAAAGGATGTGGTTGGTGGTTCTATGTTTCATTTTGCAAATTCTCTTACATCATGCAGAAATAATTTATCTAATAATGAGGCGCAACCGCCAACAAATGTGAGCAACTTACATGGTGATGAAGATGATGATGATGATGATGATTATCTTGTGTCTAACTCATACGTTGAAGAGTCTTTAGACGAAGATGATAGTGTTGACGGTATATCTGATACTGACAATGAAGTCACTGACATGATTCAACCAGTAAGAATTGTTCACCCAACAGAAGGTATAATTTATTATATAAAAAAATAGGTGAATACATTTATCATTTGATGTCAATTGTATTTAATGTTAAATAAGCATGATTTGAAAAAAATATTAACTATTAGGTGTACAACTAATTGAAAATCCATTTTGGAATGATGCTTTGCATTATAACAATATCAACTGGAGTCATCCTGATGAGGAAGACATTTGTGGTTTGGAGATGCCATCAACTTTTAATGTTGGACAAGAATTATATGTTGGCATGGATTTTGATACTAAAGATGCAATAAAAAATGCACTGAAACAATATGCTATGAAGGTGCATCAAACTTTCAAAGTTGTTGAAAGCAAATTGAACAAGTATATTGTTTGTTGCTTGAATAAAAGCGTAGAGTGTCCTTGCCTATTCTATATGAGAGCAATTTTATCTAAAAAAATTGATTCATGGAAAGTCACACAATGGGGTGGACCACACACATGTCTCAAAATGACCATGACACAAGATCACGAGAAGCTTGATTCAGATTTAATTGCCACTTGTGTAGTAGGTACGTATTTTATTTTCATATTATGCTACTTTTGTGTTAATTGTAATTTTAATTTTGTTATTCTATTAACAGGCATGATCAGAGAAGATCCATCAATAAAAGTTTCATTGATTCAAGAGAGGATTAACAGTGAATTTTCCTACAAGGTGTCGTACAAAAAAGCTTGGTTGGCGAAGCAAAAAGTCATTGCACTTGAATATGGCGATTGGGAAGAGTCATATGCAAAACTTTCGTCGTGGCTAACACACATGCAAAATCATTCTCCTGGATCATATTTTCAAATACTACATGAAGATTTTATTGTTGGGAACACGGTTAGTCGCGAACACCGTCAGTTTCATAGAGTGTTTTTGACTTTTGGCCAATGTAAGGAGACTTTCAAGTTTTGTAAGCCAATCATACAAGTTGACGGCACACATTTGTATGGAAAATACCGAGGGACCCTCTTAATGGCCACATCACAAGATGGAAACGGTGGTGTCTTTCCTCTAGCATTCGCCGTGGTCGAAGGTGAGACGTTAACAGCGTGGTCATGGTTTTTGGCACACTTACGTTAACACGTCACAGATAAAACTGGTATTTGTCTCATATCTGATAGTCACGCGAGTATAAAGTCTATTGTGGCTAACAAAGCACTTGGTTGACAACCTCCCCACGGTTATCATGTTTACTGCGTGCGACACATAGCAAGCAATTTCAATCGTAAATTCAATAATGTCAAACAAAAACAAATGTTGAAGAAATTGGGTAAGATTTTATTTATCATGGTCACGTTAATTTAAGTTTCATGTATACTTAAAATTGTTGTTGCTAACTAATTTCATGCAGGCTACACTCCTTGCAAGCATATTTTTGATCAAAATTTAGAAAAATTCTGTCAATTAAGTCCAGCCATAGCAACATGGATTGATCGCATTTCAAAGGAAAAATGGAGCATGACTTATGATACAAAAGGACGTCGATATGGCCACATGACAACGAACCTCTCAGAATGTATAAATAAGGTATTGAAGGATTGTCGCAACATACCCATAACAGCGTTGGTCAAATCAACATATAGTCAGTGTCGAAAGTACTTTGTTGATCGTGGCCGCCAAGCCCAAAGACAGTTAAATGAAGGACAAGTATATTGTTCTAAGATTGTTAAAGAACTTAGACAAAATCAAGAACAAGCTTGTTTGCACATCGTTCGCGTGTATGATATCCACTCGACAAGGTTTGAAGTAGAAGAGACCTTCAATCCTATAACGCAACGTGACGGACAAAAGTGGGTAGTTAACTTGAATGGCCATTATTATTAATGCGGAAGGTATTCTGCACTTCACTATCCATGTTCACACATTATTGCAGCTTGTGGTTACGTGAGCATGAACTACTACCAATATATAGATGTTGTTTACACAAATGAGCACATCTTAAAAACATACTCCGCACAGTGGTGGCCTCTTGGGAATGAAGCAGCAATTCCTCCTTCTGATGATCCATGGACACTTATCCCTGACCCAAGTACAATTCGTGCGAAAGGTCGGCCAAAATCAACAAGGATAAGAAATGAGATGGATTTGCTCGAACAATCTGACCACCGACAAAAATGTAGTAGATGTGGAGCAGAAGGGCACAATAGGCGCCGATGTCCAATGCAATCTGAATGTGGAAGAAATTCATATAATTGATTTATGTATGTAAGATGAGTGACTTGTATTGGTTTAAGTTGTCTTCAATGTATTCACTTTGTGGGGTTCAATGAAATCGTTAGTTAGAAACATTAATTATTTTGGTTTTTGTAACTTAGTTATTTTTTTAAAATTACTTATTTTGGAATGTAGCAGTCTCTTAAACCCTACGTGGTAAACCCATAACCCTAAACACTATGTAGTATACCCTTACCCTAAACCCTAACACTAACACATAAAAAATATCCCATAAAACCAAATCCCTAAACCCTAAACCCTACGTAGTATACCCTTACCCTAAACCCTAACCCTAACACATAAAAAATATCCCATAAAACCAAACCCATAAACCCTAAGCCCTAAACCCTAAACCCCAAACCATAAACCCCAAAACCCAAACCCAAGCCCCAAACCCCAACCCTAAACCCTAAACCCTAAAACCCAAACCCTAAACCACAAACCCCAAACCCTAAACCGTAAATCCTAAACCCCAAACCCTATACCATAAACCCTAAACCGTAAACCCCAAACCCTAAACCGTAACCCCTAACCCGTAAACCCAGGATGAGTGAAAGTGGGGAGTCCAATGCTATAGTTAAGGGTATTCAAATTGATACTAAAGGAGAACTATCTACAATGATGAACTATGGACTTAGTCAATGTGAACTATCTGCACATATGGCATTGGTGTTCGTCTTAAGTTACTAAAATTACTTATTTTTCGTTTGTCTACGTTAGTTTTATTTTTAAACTTTATTTATTATTATAGTTTGATGCGCAACATAAACTGTATCCATTAGTAAGGCTTAATAAATGAGATACGATAGATTAACTGTCAAAATCAAATGTCATACATTCAACAACAAATTTAAACAGAGACATCAAAATCATTCATTATGGTGTCTGTGATGTCGTGAGGATGTGCCACATGGTCGATCCCATCTTTGCACTTGACGATCAGGATTTCTTCTGCCGCGATGTCTCCCCGCTTCTACTTGCTCAGCCTCAACAGACTCGTGCTGCAAATCAACACCTAATAAGTCACCCATATCAGGTATTGCTCCGGGTACATTCCATTGCGGAGCTAATGGGGCGTTAGGTGTTGCCATTGGGGCATCATGTTGCTGTGAAGGGGTCATAGTTGGCCATGAAAAATGAGGATGTGTTTCCGCAACACCACCGAACGAATGTTCGCTTGGAGACATATCAGTGTGATGACCTTCGAAAGGATACCGATACATCTGTGAAGGATACTGAGAAAATGTTGGTGGCGTGTAATACATTCCATGGCCACGCTCCTCCATTTGTTGGGAAAATTCTTGCCCTTTAACAGCCTGCCGTCGTCTGTCACAACCTCGAGTTTCAACACTTGACTGAAGCATGTGAAACTCTTGTCGTGGAAATTGACGCTCTGATGTTGTACCATGTGCCACAGGCTCAGTGATTCTTTCTTGCTCTTCGGATAAAATCGTTAACTTCTCCACATAAGGCACAAGATCATCAACTGTCCATGTGTTCATCCCTTGTGGTGACACCATATACTGTAATGTCTCTGCAACTTCACCCTGCACATATTAGGGTCAGCAAATTAATGTCGTTGCTTTAAAAAATAATTTGAAGTTAAATATTGAAAAAGAAATAAATACTAATGTAGTTGTGTTTGCATTCTTTGGGTCGACAAACATCTTAGTTTTGCACCTATACCAGACCATGTAGTCGGAGTTAAAACTCAATAGGCCCTCCTGTCGAGGATAAACGTCGACCCTAAACTCAGCTCGATTGTTCCATTGGTTGATCATTGGGGCCAACAGTTGGAACCAATTTTCATCGTGTTTGCCTTTTAACGTTAGCCCATGGGTATTCAGTGGTTGCGAAGGACACTCGGGAATAGGTTGTTGCATTCCAAATTGTCACAACACTTTATTGGGTTGGTGCCACTCAACAATATGGAAACAAATGAGTGGCACCACCACGCACCATGCTACACTACCAATCAAACAAATTGGAGGCAACATTGACATAACAGTTGTTGTGTAAGGCTCCCACAGAAACTGCATACAATAACACAATTGTTAATTTTCACTTAAACATGTCATCTTATTTATTATTTAACGAATACATTACGATCTTCTTACCTCATGTCATTTCATGATATCCAATTTGTGACGAAAAACTATCAGATCATCATTACCAATATGTTGATTTCCACGTCACAGCCACCAAGAAAATGTGAAATCATTAGTGGAAACACGTTACATTATTAATTATTTTCAAATGAAATCTTATTTTTTAAACAACTAACCTGTGTCTGAGTGGTTTATTTTCTATTACGGGAGGAGTCCTCTTTGGAGCCAAAGTCGTGCATCGTTCCCATGCCCACATTTGGATTAAGATGCACATACCTCTGATTGATTTAATTTTGTAATCGGTGGCGCTGCACATCTCTCTATATAAAAAAGCGAGCACGGCAGGTCCCCAAGCATACGTGTTGCACTGTTCAAAGTTACGTAAAAATTGCAGGTACCTTAGGGAAACTTTGTTGCTGCTTTTGTCAACAAATAGGACACCTCCGATGAATCTAAGTATCCATGCACGAGTAAACCTTTGTAGTTGTTCTACGTTACCGTCATGGTTATTTATTTGTGAAAAATGATGAGCCAACAAACTTAATTTTACCACACTGCATTGAAGTTCACCTTCCTGTGGTCTAACTCCCAACAATTCTTCACATAATTTGGCCCAACCAAGATTAGTTTGACCAATTAACGGTGCCCCATCAACTTGGGTTGCATTCATAATACATCACCGTCAATCGGGCCAGACTTAATTTGTATATTTGATGAATATGACGACGAAGATGCTATTGATACTGCAAAATAAAATATAATACAATAAATTCAATTTTTTTTTACCTTATTTGTTCACTAATAAATTAAATTATGAAACACAATACCTAACAAAAATTAATATGTCAAGAATAAATTAAAATTTATATACTACAAATAAAAATATATTTTTCACTAAAAAAAATATACTACAAATTAAAAATTAACACAATAAATATATACCACAAATTAAAAATTAACACAAAAAAATATTGTTCACTAATAAAATATATACTACAAATATCAAATTTTAAATATATTCTAAAAATAAATTAAAATACATACAAACACAACTTTAAATAAATAACAAATTATATATTTTTTAATAAAAAAATTATATTATACAAATTACAAAATTGAAATATTTTTAACAAATGAACGTACCTAACATTTGTAAAATTATTAAAATACCTAAAACTATTACTACAAACTATATAAAATTAACGTACCTAAAATTATTACAATACCGTAACAAAATATATAAAATTATTACAAACTAAATTAAGGTATCAATATTAACTTCTAATACCTAAAACTAAAACTAAAACTAATTTAACATACAAAACTAACAACTTAAAATATCTAAAACTAAAATTAAAACTAACAACTTCAAATACCTAAAATTAAAACTACCATAATTTACAAAACAAAAACTAACACTAACATACAAAACTAAAAACTTAGGATACCTACAAGTAAAACTAACAACTTAAAATACTTAAAACTAAAACTAACGTAATAAAAAAACTATCATTTGTAAAACTAACGTATTAAAACTAACATACAAAACTAAAAAATTAGGATACCCCAAACTAAAACTAAAACTAAGTACCATAAAAAATTATAACTAAAACTTACAAATAATATTAACATAAAAACTAAAATTAATTTACCATATAAACTTATAATATCTAACATAAATAATATTAATATCTAAAGTAATTACAACGTAAAAAATATTAATTAACTTACCTGGTTTGACACAATGAAAGAATGGAAGATGGACAACAATAACAACCACACCCAGCAGCACAAGCACTAACACGAAGGATGCACGAAGGATGAAGAGGTGAGATGAAAGTGCGGCATGTTTGGTTCAGGGAAGCATTTTATAAAGGAGGAAGAAGAGCTACACGTGAATCTCGCCATTGCAACCAGTGAGATACTGCAGCAAGAAAAAGTTGCTCCTCTGCGCCACTGCACCTCATAGTTGCACCGCTAGCTAGCTTGGTCAGTCTGCACCTCACCTGTCTTGCCATTGGAACTGGCGAGACAGTGTCCACGTCATGGGTCTCGCTGCTATGACTGGCGGCATCCATGCGTGTCTCGCTACTTCGACTGGCGGCATCCAAGTGGCAGCTGTCTCGCCATTCATCCTGGCGACATCGTCCACGTGTCGCAACGCCAGTGATACCGCCATGCATGCTGGCGGGATAGGCTAGGGTTACGTAGAAAAACAGACCCAGCTTGGAAATAGTTTAAGAAGAGACCTATATTGGGAATAAGTTTGTGAAAGTAACCCAGTTAGGTCAAAATGCCGGGGGGGGGGGGGGGGGCGGGGGTTGTTGTAAATACATGGTTAACCAAACTACTGGTTAATCTTTATTCTTAATCTTTTAAGCGGGGTTAAGTTCTGTATTTAGAAATCACCTTGATGTAGCACGTTTATAGTTAATTGGTGTCAGTTGATAACCTTTCTCTTTGCATGCGTTAGACCTTGTTTGGATAGACTTACTTATAAGAGAACTAATGCCTTGTTTGGATAAGCTTATCTATAAGTATAAGAAGAAAAAAAGAAATGGTTATGCTTGGAAGTTTTTTACAACAAACACTGGTAAGAAAAAAAATTAAAAAGATAAAATGAATTAAACTTCTTCTCTGAGTTAGATTTTAGTTTATATACAAGTTAAAACAAACTTTTGGAGAAGTTAAATAAGAGAACTTCTACAAGTTAACTTATTAGTAAGTAAATTTTAACTTAGGGGAAAAGCTTATTTCATTATATCTTCTTATTTTCTTCTCCTTTTAAGTGTTTATGAAGAAGTCTATCCTAACATGATCATATTCTACAATTTTGTTTTTGCAATCCATGTTCCTGATCATGACATTAGAGCAACACATGCATGGTAACTTATTGTAGCCTTGTGAAATTGCTTTATTTTGTTGATACTAGACTACCCTTTGTGGCAAAAAAAATCCTGTGAGTACATGTACTTTATTTGTAGAGTGCAACATTTGGTTAGACTAATATTGTTAATTGAGCTTAACCAAAAGATTAAGTGTGAAATTGGATTTTTTTTCACAACAATCTATGATGTTTTACAGGTATGACTATTCTGGGTATGGACAATCATCAGGGAAGGTGTGTGTTTATATGAAATGGTTGTTCGTGTCAAATCGTGATTCATCATGCTTAATTCTGGGTAGTGGTAGAGTTGTAAACATACATGCTAATGAACATTGTTTTGCCTGAACTTTAGCCAAGTGAGCATAATACATATTTGGACATTGAGGCTGCAAATAAGTGTCTAGAAGAGATTTATGGTGCCAAGAAGGAAGACATAATCCTTTATGGA
The DNA here is from genome assembly GCF_000004515.6 of Glycine max. Lineage (NCBI taxonomy): Eukaryota > Viridiplantae > Streptophyta > Magnoliopsida > Fabales > Fabaceae > Glycine > Glycine max. The sequence goes on from NC_038255.2 coordinate 29,207,857, forward strand.
CAATCTGTTGGCAGTATCCCAACTTTGGATCTTGCAACTAGGTTGCCTCAATTAAGAGTTGTTGTTCTGCACAGTCCCATACTTTCTGGCTTAAGGGTCTTGTATCCAGTAAAATGAACATACTGGTTTGACATATACAAGGTAGTATATATGTTGTTTTTATTTATTATCATATATGTGAATTTCTTAATCTAATAAGATGCTGCTTTGTGTTGATATGCAAAACATTGACAAGATTCCGCAAGTTAATTGTCCAGTTCTCATAATTCATGTAAGTTTGATATTTCTTGTGTTATATAAATGCATATGTAATTTAGTTGTATAGGCTTAGCTTCAGGATTAGTTGCATTCTTCTCACATATTTTCCATTATTTTCTATCTAGGATACTTGAGTGACATCTTTTTTTTTTTTTATCTTCTTTTATTTTTTCTTGACACCCTTAGTCTATTTTCCTTATATTGATTTTTTTAATAGTTCTAGAATTTGAATATTTAAAAATATTTTCATTTTAATGTTTAGAACAAAATGTTTAGAAAAAAAATTGTATGTCAAACACCTTTTTTTTGTTGTTCAAAAATGTGAAAGAAGGATAATTCAGTTATAATTTACTTCTATATGGATAATGCACTTAATTATTGAATGATTGATATTTTGTAAGACTTCTTCATGTAGAAGCAAATGACTTTGGTGTTTTGATGATGATCATGATGATTTGATGCAAATGATGCAAATGGGCTTTTCAAGTTTAAATTCAAGACAATAATTCAAGAATACAAGCCACAACATCAAGATGATCACTAGTATTTTAGGAAGGGAATTCCTAATTGATATTGCAAAAGGTTTGGCCAAGTAATTTAAGTTAAAAAGTGTTTTTCAAGAGATTTACTCTCTGGTAATCGATTACCAGAGGATGTAATCGATTACCAGTGGCCAAAAATGATTTACAACAACTACTAAATATTTGAATTAAAATTTTAGACTGTGTAATCGATTACACAATATATGTAATCGATTACCAATAGTTAATAAACGTTTTAATTCAAATTTTAAAAGCTGTAATCGATTACACAAATCCTGTAATTGATTACCAGAGAAGATTTTCAGAAAAATATTTTTACGAGTCACAACTTCTCAAATGGTTTTTACATGACCACCAAAGGTCTATATATATGTGACTTAGAACACGAATTTGCTTAGAGTTTTTCAGAACAACAAGTGTTTATTCTCTCAAAGAGCAAAATCATTTTATCCTCTTAAGAATTCCTTGGCCAATACACTTGCAATTCAATAAGGAATCATTTGAGTGCTCAGATTGTAAAATCTATCTCTTTCAAGAGAGATTCATTCTTCTCTTCTTTCTAATTCTCTAAGGGATTAAGAGACCGAGGGTCTCTTGTTGTAAAAGAATTCTGAATACAAAGGAAGGGTTGTCCTTATGTGTTCAGAACTTGTAAAAGGATTTTACAAGATAGTGGAACTCTCAAGCGGGTTGTTTGGGGACTAGACGTAGGCACAAGGGTGTGACCGAACCAGTATAAATCTGAGTTTGCACTTTCTCTTCCCTTAAACTCTTTTATTTATTATTGTTTTATATTTATATTCAGATTGTTCTATTTGAATTATTATTTAAGAGTTCATTGTTAAGGGAATTTGTAACTTGAATAGAAAGTGAAATATAATTTTAATTGGGGAAATAGTTTGTAATATCTTAATTCAACCCCCATTCTTAAGATATCTGATACCACTTGTCTAACAAGTGGTATCAGAGCTTCATTCTTGTATAAAGTTTAGAAGCTTCAAGAAAAAAAATGGCCTCAACAAACTTCTTATTTCCAGAAGGAAATTCAATCAATAGGCCTCCAATCTTTAATGGAAAGGGTTACCACTACTGGAAAACCCGAATGCAAATTTTTATTGAGGCAATAGACTTAAATATTTCGGAAGCCATAGAAATAGGGCCTTATATACCCACCACAGTAGAAAGAATTACAATAGATGGAAGCACATCAAGTGAAAGCATAACAATAGAAAAACCTAGAGATAGATGGTCTGAAGAGGATAAAAGACGAGTACAATACAATTTAAAAGCCAAAAATATAATTACATCTGCCCTGGGAATGGATGAATATTTTAGGGTTTCAAATTGTAAGAGTGTTAAGGAAATGTGAGACACTCTACAATTAACACATGAAGGAACAACAGATGTTAAAAGATCTAGGATAAACACATTAACTCATGAATATGAAATATTTAGGATGAATGCAAATGAAAGCATTCAAGACATGCAAAAGAGGTTTACACATATAGTAAATCATCTTGCAGCATTAGGGAAAGAGTTTCAAAATGAAGATCTCATAAACAAAGTGTTAAGATGTTTAAGTAGAGAATGGCAACCTAAAGTAACAGCCATTACTGAATCTAGAGATTTATCTAACATGACTCTTGCTACTCTATTTGGGAAGTTACAGGAACACGAAATGGAATTATTGAGATTAAGTCAACATGAAGAAAATGACAAGAAAAAGAAGGGAATTGCTCTTAAAGCCTCATCTTCAATCCAAGAAGAAAGTGATAAGGAAATTGATCTAGATGAAGATGATGATCTTAGCCTTTTTGTAAAAAGGTTCAACAAGTTTCTTAAAGTAAGAGGAAATCAAAGGCGACCCAATTTTAAATCTAAAAGAAGGACAAAAACTTCATCCTCTACTCCAAAGTGCTTTGAGTGCAATCAACCTGGACATCTGAGGGTTGATTGTCCTATCTTCAAGAAAAAGATGGAGAAGTCTGAAAAGAAAAATTTTAGTGAAAAGAAATTGAAGAAAGCATACATCACATGGGATGAAAATGATATGGAATCTTTTGAAGATTCAGAAAATGAAGAGATAAACCTCTGCCTAATGGCTAAAAGTTATGAAAGTGATGAAGAGGTAACATCTTCAAATAACTTATCCATTTCTTTTGATGAATTACAAGATGCATTTGTTGATTTGCATAAAGAGTCAATTAAACTTGCAAAGTTAGTTTCATCTTCTAAGAAAACAATTTCAGATTTAGAAAATGAAATTTCAAAATTAAACAAAGAATTAGATCATCTTATAAATGAAGTCTCAATTTCTAAATCAAATGAAAAAGTTCATATCTCTACTAATTCTGACAAGAAAATATCTTATTCTTGTAGTTGTTGTGAAAAATATGAAAAAGAAATTAAAGAGTTGAAAAACTCACTTGCAAAATTTTCTTATAGTAGAAATAATTTAGATGTCATATTAGGAAAACAAAGATATGTCTCCAATAAGGCTGGAATAGGATATAAATCTGAAAAACAACAAAAATTTCATAAAAACTTCTCTACTTCCACACAAAAATATAATTCTAGTTCTATCACTTGTTTTTACTGTGGAAGAAAAGGGCATGGCATATCTACTTGCTACTTTAAGAAGAACTACAACAACATTAAAATGATATGGGTCCCAAAAGGATCTTCAGTTTACACTAACACACAAGGACCCAATAAAGTTTGGGTACCTAAGTCAAAAACTTGATTATGTAGGTGTCTTTGAGGAAGGAGTGGTACATAGATAGCGAATGCTCAAAACATATGACTGGAGATGCATCAAAGTTTACACATATCTTTCCCAAGAAAAGCGAGCATGTGACATATGGTGACAACAACAAAGGTAGAATCCTTGGAGTTGGTAAAATAGGTACAAATTCTTCAAACTCCATTGAAAATGTTCAACTTGTTGAAGGTCTTAAGCACAACCTGCTTAGTGTTAGTCAATTATGTGACAAAGGCTATCTAGTATCATTTGATTCTCAAAAATGTCTTATAGAACATAAGCATGACATTAATATAAAGCATGTAGGACATAGAGTCAACAATGTGTACATGATAGACTTAAGCCTAAAACTAGATAACAATCATTGTTTTCTTAGCAAAGATGATGATCCATGGTTATGGCATAAAAGAATTGCTCACATAAACATGGATCACATAAACAAATTAATTTCAAAAGATTTAGTAGTTGGTTTGCCTAAATTGAAATTTGAAAAAGATAAACTATGTGATGCATGTCAAAAGGGTAAACAAACTAAAGTCTCATTCAAACCTAAAAATATTGTTTCGACCTCTCAACCCTTACAATTATTGCATATGGATTTATTTGGTCCATCTAGAACCATGAGTTTTGGAGGAAATTACTATGCTCTTGTTATAGTTGATGATTTCTCTAGATATACTTGGACATTATTCATTACTCATAAAAGTGATGCATTCCAAGCATTTAGAAAACTTGCTAAAGTTATACAAAACAAGAAAAATCTTAAGATTGCATCCATTAGAAGTGATCATGGTGGTGAATTTGAAAACAAAGATTTTGAATTATTTTGTGAAGAACATGGTATTGAACATAATTTTTCTGCACCTAGAACCCCTCAACAAAATGAAGTTGTTGAGAGGAAAAATAGGTCATTGGAAGAAATTGCTAGAACTTTATTAAATAATACTTTTCTTCCAAAATATTTTTGGGCTGAAGCCGTCAATACTGCATGTTACATCATGAATAGGGCCTTAATAAGACCCATTTTAAAGAAAACCACATATGAGTTATATAATGGTAGAAAACCCAACATTTCACATCTACATGTTTTTGGTTGCAAATGTTTTGTGCTTAATAATGGTAAAGATAATCTAGGAAAATTTGATGCAAAATATGATGAAGGAATTTTTCTTGGATATTCATTGCAAAGAAAAGCATATAGGATATATAATAAAAGAACTATGAATATTGAGGAATCCATTCATGTTACTTTTGATGAATCTAATGCTATCTTGTCAAGAAAGAATATGCTAGATGATATTGCAGAATCTTTAGAACAAATTCATATTCATGGATAAGATTCTAAAGGAAAAGGGAAAGGAAGCAATGAAGATCCTCCAGAAGAAGCCAAATCAAATAATGAACTTCTAAAAGAATGGAAAGCCTCAAAAGATCATCCTCTTGACAGCATTATTGGTGATATCTCAAAAGGGGTAACAACTAGACATTCTCTTAAAGAATTATGCAATTATATGGCTTTTGTATCTATGATTGAACCTAAAAATATAAAAGAAGCCATAGTAGATGATAACTGGATTATTGCCATGCAAGAAGAACTGAATCAATTTGAAAGAAACAATGTGTGGGAACTTGTAGAGAAACCTAAAAATTATCCCATCATAGGAACAAAATGGGTATTTAGAAATAAGTTAGATGAACATGGAATAATCATTAGAAATAAGGCTAGATTAGTTGCAAAAGGATATACTCAAGAAGAAGGTATAGATTATAAGGAAACATATGCTCCAGTTGCTAGATTAGAAGCCATTAGAATGCTCTTAGCATATGCATCCATAATGAATTTTAAGCTTTATCAAATGGATGTTAAAAGTGCTTTTCTAAATTGCTTAATTCAAGAAGAAGTATATGTTGAACAACCACCATGTTTTGAAATATTGGATAAGCCAAATCATGTCTATAAATTGAAAAAGGCTTTATATGGCTTGAAACAAGCCCCTAGGGCTTGGTACGAGCGTCTAAGTAAGTTCCTTTTAGAAAAGGACTTTTCTAGAGGAAAAGTGGATACTACTCTTTTTATAAAAAGAAAATCACATGATATTTTATTAGTTCAAATTTATGTTGATGACATTATTTTTGGATCCACTAATGAATTATTATGCAAGGAATTCTCCCAAGACATGCAAAGTGAGTTAGAAATGTCAATGATGGGAGAACTTAACTTCTTTCTTGGATTGCAAATTAAACAAACTAAGGATGGTATCTTTGTCAATCAATCCAAGTATTGCAAAGAGTTAATCCACAAATTCGACATGGAAAATGCTAAGCACATGGCTACACCAATGAGCACTGCTTGCTATCTAGATAAAGATGAAATCGGTCAGTCAATAGATGTTAAGCAATATCGAGGTATGATCGTATCACTTCTTTATTTATCTGCTAGCAGGCCTGATATAATGTTTAGTGTGTGTATGTGTGCTAGATTTCAATCAAATCCTAAACAATCACATCTTAGTGCTGTTAAAAGAATCATTAGATATTTGGTAGGCACTACGAACATAGGTTTATGGTATCCTAGAAATTCCACATGCACCTTAATTGGATATTCTGATTCAGACTTTGCCGGTTCTAAAACAGATAGAAAGAGCACTAGTGGAACTTGTCAATTCATTGGATCTGCTCTAGTTTCTTGGCATAGTAAGAAACAAAATAGTGTTGCTTTATCCACTGCAGAAGCGGAATATATTTCTACCGGCAGTTGTTGTGCACAAATCTTATGGATGAAGCAAAAACTTTCTGATTATGGAATCCTTCTTGACCATATACCTATTAGATGTGATAATACAAGTGCAATTAATCTCTCCAAGAATCCAGTTCAACACTTTAGAACTAAACATATAGAAATTAGGCACCATTTTCTTAGAGATCATGTTCTAAAGGGAGATTGTGTATTAGAGTTTGCTGATACTAAGAATCAACTTGCTGATATTTTCACAAAACCTCTCCCCAAAGAAATATTCTTCTCTATTAGAAGGGAATTAGGCCTCTTAGATGTTAGTGATTTAGATAAATAAGGATTGATTGATTAATTTATTCTTATAATTGATTGTTTATGTTAAGTATGTTACTTTGATTGATTTTGTTTAAATTCTTGTTATTATGATAGAATTTATGAATTCCTGGGTGTTTTATATTTGAATGATTGAATTAAGTGCATTAGTAGTGATAATTAATAATATTAGATGTATTTATCATAGACATAGGTAATTTTTTTAGAAACTAGCCTAGTTTATGCTTTGGTAATCGATTACCATACAGTGTAATCGATTACACAAGAACAGGCAGCCTGTAATCGATTACAACATCCTGTAATCGATTACCGGAAGCCTTATTACTCCTGTAATCGATTACCAAGCCTTGTAATCGATTACAACTCGTCCTCATCTATAAATACCTACGAAACCAGTGTTGTTGCGCAGCCAAAGCTTCTCCTCGTGCCTCCTCCATCCCTAAATCTTCAAACCTTCATATCTTACTTAAATCTTCACCAAAACACGTCTCGTAAAGCCCAATCTTCCTCTCTTTCACTTCTCTTTCACTTCCACCGATTGAAATTCACTAAAACTTCATCAAATGGCAGAACCATCGAAGAAGAGAAAGGGATCATCCTCCACCGCCGCTGCTGCTGCCCATCGCCGCCACGGACCATCCGAAGCACCCACAACACCTATTCATCCCTCTTTGTCATCTCCAAGATCATCCACTTTGTTTTCATCTGATGATCAGCGTCTATGGTACCTTTCTCAATTTTCTTCTAGGATCATCTTAGACCCTAAGTACCTAGACGTAGATTTCTTTAATGATGAAACGTTTGATTGCTATCAAGTGTTTCAAAATTCTGGCTTGGTTGATTTCATGTCCTTAAAATTGCCACATTATCCTGAACTTGTAAAGGTCTTCTACTGCAATTTAAAAATTCAGGATGACATTATTTCTTCTGAGGTGCATGGTATTCCCATGATCATTGATCAGTCATTGTTCTTTTCTTTAACTCATTTACCCAGTCAAGGTGCACCTTTTGAGGGCACCATTGTTGATGACTGGAAATTTGATTATTCTAGTCATGATGCTCGCTGTATGATCTACAATGATCAGGCTGAAATGACTGGTAGATTGCTGGCCGGGTCATTAACATTTGATAATCGCATCATGCACTATATAATTGTTAGAATTTTGCTTCCCCGGTCTTCAAATTTGGCACAAGCCTCTGAGGAGGATTTGATTCTGATGTGGGCTTTCCTCACCGGTCGTCAGATCGACTGGGTTCACTTGGTTCGGTACCGAATGCATAAGGCATTACGGGTCAATGCACCTCTCCCTTACCCTCAACTGATAACTTTGTTTCTGCGTCTTTTTCAAATTCCGCTTGATGATGAACCATTTGTTTAAGTCAAGCGTTCCTTTGCAATTGGTGCTGGTGCAGTGACTTCCTTTGGATACCGTAAGGATTGGAATGGTCAATGGCTGAAGAAAGACGCACTCCCTCCTCAAGATAAGCGTACTCCTTCACCTCTTCCTCAGCGAGATGATTCAACACTCATGACTGAAGTTCTTTCCGAATTACAGGGTCTTCGTTCTTATGTTGGTGAACGTTTCGACTCACTGGATACTCGTTTTGCCGGAATGGATATTCGCCTCACACAGCTTGAAGAGGATGTGGGATACATTCGTCAGAGTTTCGATCTTCCACCACCACCTCCACCTTCTTAGAATTTAGTTTATAATTATATGTCTCTTATAAGCCGTGTATTTTGGCTATGCTACTTAGCTTATTATTTTCAGTACTTTATTTATCTTTTAGTATTTGGATTTTATACTTTTATGCTTTGATACTATGTGTTTTGAATTTTGAACTGTTTGGATTCTGGTTAGGTTATGTCTTATTTATGATTTTGGTTGGTTGTGACTTATACTTTGTAATTGCTCTATATCCACTTCATTATTATATTTGTTTTGATTCCCAAGTACTTTGGCTTTTTTATGTTGCCAAAGGGGGAGAAAAATGGGGTGTATAAAGGCTTAGAAAAAGCTTAGAAATCAAGTGATCATCAATTCCAAAACATAGGGGGAGTGAACGCCAATTTTATACATATACATTGTTTGCTTGTATCTTGATTTCAGGACTTATATTGTCATCATCAAAAAGGGGGAGATTGTAGAAGCAAATGACTTTGGTGTTTTGATGATGATCATGATGATTTGATGCAAATGATGCAAATGGGCTTTTCAAGTTTAAATTCAAGACAATGATTCAAGAATACAAGCCACAACATCAAGATGATCACTAGTATTTTAGGAAGGGAATTCCTAATTGATATAGCAAAGGGTTTGGCCAAGTAATTTAAGTTAAAAAAGTGTTTTTCAAGAGATTTACTCTCTGGTAATCGATTACCAGAGGATGTAATCGATTACCGGTGGCCAAAAATGTTTTACAACAGCTACTAAATATTTGAATTAAAATTTTAGACTGCGTAATCGATTACACAATATTGGTAATTGAAATTCTGATACTGAGGACAGATGTCGTACAGGATGTCACGACATCGCGCTTCAGAACATGCAGATTGTATATGACAGTATGAACAGATTAAACAAGTAAATAACACAAGAGGATTGTTAACCCAGTTCGGTGCAACGTCACCTACATCTGGGGGCTACCAAGCCAGGGAGGAAATCCACTAAAATAGTATTAGTTCGAAGATCTAACAGCCACTGTATACAACCTTCTCACCTAACCACTACCCATGCAACTTCTACCTAAGAGCCACTCTTAGATATGAGAGCCCCTCTCACTCCCTCTCAATCACTCACCCGTGTTTACAAACAAATCAAAGACACACCAGAGATTGCTCTCTGAACAATAGAGATCAACTCTACACACTCAGGTCCAACACTTGATGTTAGGGTAACATCAAGGTGGCTCACAAAACACTCAAGTCACAAAACTCACAAAATAACTCTTCAATCTCTGACTTGATGGAAAACTCGTGCAGCCTTCATGTTTATATAGCAGTGTACGTATCTGGGCTGCAACAACTTGCGCTGGATAAGATCTATCATTCTCCTGAAAAATCTGCACTTAAAGATCTAAAAGATAAAGTTTTATCTTTTAGTTTTTATCTTCAATCTCTAATCCCTGAACGAAACTATTCAAGTTTGTAATTCAAACTTTAATTATCTTTTAATTCGTTCCTAAAGATAGAGCGCCTAATCTGTTGCTGACTGCACATTAATCTGTTAAAGATATAACAGATTTATGTGTCCAGTATTTTCGGGCAGGATGTCCTGGACATTGTATCCGACATCGTGGATCTTGCAGCTTCAATTCTTCATTTGACATTTTATCTTGCCTTGTGCATTGTGCAGCCCGATCTGATTCCTTGACATAATGTTAGACATCATGTGCAGCAACTCCAGCTTTCCTTCATTGTCTAAGTGCTTATGTTTTAACAAAATTTTAGCCAATCTTTTAAAACTCAGTAAAGCTAGGCACTAACAATCTTCCCCTTTGGCAAATTTTGTCTAAAACATACTTAGACACTTCCTGAGTAGGTACGAGCAGTCATGCAAGTGGGATCAGCAACTTTCATTATCAGAGTAATCAAGCACAGCAGTATCTGTAGTGGTGACAGCAAAATTCTGCAAGTTGCAAATCTACAAGTCTTTTCCAGGATGTCAAGACATCTCACGTGACATCAATTTTCTGCTCCCCCTGTCTCCATGCTCTTACTGCTGTGAAGAGAATATTCTGCTAGGCAGCAGTTCACTGCAGCATCTTCTATCAGCTACTAGTTCCAGTAGTTTACATCAATCATCATCAGCAGCAGCAGTATAAATACTACTCCCCCTCAAAATCATAAATTATGCATAATATCCTACTACTCCCCCTTTTTAGACAGAATTTGGCAAAAGTAGAATGCATGATGTGCAAATATTACAGACCAATAACAATCAATTGTTCAAAGGGACATGCCCCAATAGCTAGTAAGAGTAAAAAGCAAAAAAAAAAACTAAAGGTCTGATGGTCATGGGGTGGCATCAGAATCATCATCATCTGATTCTGTATCCTCTGCTGCATCTTCTTCTTCCTCAGCTGCTTCTCCATCATCAACGCCATTGTCTGAGAGTCTTTTGATCAGGCGTTCCAGCTCCATTTTCTTCTCTGTGTTGGCTTTGATGGTTGCCTCCAGCACCTTGCATGTGTCCTTGAGTTCAGCAATCAAATCATCCTTGGACACAGCACCTGAAGCAGCAGCTTTCCCTGATGTCGAGACAATGTCTGGGACATGTGTCCCCTCAAACAGTTTGTAATGCAGGGATAGAGGAGATTCTCTCTTCTTCACAGAGTCAATGTTGTTTAAAATATTGGGATGTTGACTCAACATAATGCCACACAATACAGTTGGGAAGGCAATGGGTAATTTGACAGCAAAAGATTCTGAATGCTTAATAGTTTGATCAAAAATATAGTTTCCAAAATTAAATTTGGACTTGGTTCCAACAGCATACAGAAATTTACCCAAACCTGTGGCAACAGTGGAAGTATGATTGGTGGGTACCCAGTTTGCAGTGCCAATCCTATGCAGGATTGCATACTTCACACTTAGCTTCCCTGCAAAAAGCTTCCCTTTCTTTGGCCAATGCTGGACTTGCTTGGCAGTGATTTCCTTGGCAATTTGATGCTCAGAAACAGCAATATCCACCACTCCTTCAGTTGGTCTGCCCAGGTATTTGTTGATTACAGCAGGGGAGAATCTAATACACTTTCCTCTAACAAACACTTTCTGATACTCATCACTCTTTCTGTTTGTTATGTCAGAGGGAATGTTGACAATGAATTCCCTGACTAGACTTTCATAACAATCTCCCAACTTGGTGACAGTTTTCAGCAGTCCAGCAGCCTTGATGAGGTCCATGATCTCCTTGCAATCTAAGGCATCTCTTCCCAGTTCTCTTTCTAAAGCAAGTCTGCGTTGATATACAAATTTCCACCTTTCAACATTGCCAATGGAGTGGAATGAAATGTTGTCCAATGGGGCATCAGGGACATTTCCAGGCACCTTTTTCCCTGATTTCTTGGCTCTCTTGATGTCGGGAACATCTAGTTCGACATCATCATCAGAATCAGATGAGGAAATTTCTTTCCTCTTCTTAGAAGGGATTGCAACTTTGCTCCATCTGGATGTGGTAGGAGTGATTGGTGTGCTCTTCTTCTGTGCAATAGTTTTGATTCGTCCAGACCTAGTAATGGGGGTTTTTCCCTTTCTGCTTTGTAATCTTTCTGCAATGCCAGGTGCCAGCTTTTTGGCAATGGGTTCCTCATCAGATTTTACTTCTTCTAGGTCAATGAGGTCACCTGGAGCAGGTTCTGGTGCCCTTGGTGCAGGGGTCTCCTCTGTGGCTTGATCCTCTTCCTCTGTTGATTTCTCTTCACTGGATGAAGAGAGGACTTCAGCATTTGGGGTGGAAGATGTTGGGACATCTTTATCAGCATCAGGGACAGAAGCATTTTTCAAAATGCTATTCACAAGACTGCGGATCTTCTTATCCATCTCAGTGTCTTCTTCCCTAGGGCTTGTTGCAAAGCTAGGGTTTTCAGAAATCTTCACTCTCTGTTGTCTTTTAGGGACCAGTTTCTCAGGAATAGGTCCTGGACCAGGAATCATTTGTATGGGTTGGATATTGAATGCAGGTTGTTCCTGGTTTGATGGAGTTTTGGAGGATGATGGAGATGATGGTACAGAGGGTGAAACAGGGGATGAGGTTTCTTTTGGTGAGGTAGCCATGGAGAAGCAGAGCTTTGGGAGTGGTTTCGTGAATATCTGAGAAGTGTTGGGGAATGCTGTTGAAAACGAGATTGCTACGAAAATGTAAGTTTGAATGAGGAATGTAGGGGGACGAGTGAAACGAAGGTTGAATTTGTTTTGGCCCAGTAGTGAACGTGCTATTAACGTTTGAGCACGTTCAGATAGAAGTAATTGCTATAACTCCTCTAGCAGACAAATGCCCAGCTTGCCCCTCAGTTTTTCAAACTGATTTGCATCCAATGCCTTTGTGAAAATATCTGCTACTTGTTCCTCAGTGGCAACATGCTCCAGTGTGATAACTTTATCATCAACAAGATCTCTAATATAGTGATGTCTAATGTCAATGTGTTTGGTTCTGCTGTGTTGAACAGGATTTTTAGAAATATTAATAGCACTCATGTTGTCACAGTACAATGTCATGACATCTTGTTCGACATTGTACTCCTTCAGCATCTGCTTCATCCAAACTAGTTATGAACAGCTGCTTCCTGCTGCAATATACTCTGCTTCTGCAGTAGATAGGGACACACAGTTCTGCTTCTTGCTGAACCATGAAATAAGATTGTTTCCCAAATAGAAACATCCACCAGAAGTGCTTTTTCTGTCATCTGCACTTCCAGCCCAATCAGCATCACAATATCCAATCAGCATTGAATCTGAACAATGACAATACATAATCCCATAGTCACTGGTGCCATTTACATATTTCAGAATTCTCTTTACTTGATTCAAGTGACTTATCTTGGGATTGGCTTGATATCTTGCACAAACACCTACTGCAAAGGTGATGTCAGGTCTGCTTGCTGTTAAATATAGTAAGCTCCCAATCATGCTTCTGTACAGACTTTGATCAACACTGGTGCCAGCTTCATCCTTTGACAGCTTCAAGTGAGTAGGTGCAGGTGTTCTTTTATGGCTGGCATTTTCCATCCCAAACTTCTTGACAATGTTCTTTGCATACTTGCTTTGTGAGAGGAATATGGAGTCTTCCATCTGCTTCACTTGGAATCCTAGAAAATAAGTCAGCTCTCCAACAAGACTCATCTCAAATTCAGAGTGCATCTGTTGGACAAAATGTCGAAGCATCTCATTCGACATCCCTCCAAACACAATGTCATCAACATATATCTGTGCTATCATCAAGTTTTCAGCATCTTGTTTGACAAAGAGAGTCTTGTCAATTCCTCCCTTCCTATACCCTTGCTGAGTAAGAAACTCTGTTAGCCTTTCATACCAAGCTCTTGGAGCTTGCTTCAATCCATAGAGAGCCTTCTTGAGCCTGTATACATGATCTGGATGAGTTGGATCTACAAATCCCTTTGGCTGCTCCACATAGACTTCTTCATTCAGGTATCCATTCAGAAACGCGCTCTTCACATCCATCTGGTACAGCTTGAATTTGAGGATGCAAGCTACACCAAGTAACAATCTGATGGACTCAAGTCTAGCAACAGGGGCGAAAGTTTCATCAAAGTCTACACCTTCAATCTGAGTGTAGCCTTGAGCAACAAGTCTGGCCTTGTTTCTGGTTATAACACCTTCTTCATTGGTTTTGTTCTTGAAGATCCACTTGGTGCCAATCACATTAGTTCCCTCGGGTCTAGGAACTAGCTCCCAAACTTCGTTCCTTCTGAATTGCTCCAATTCTTCTTGCATAGCATTGATCCAGAACTCATCAGTCAGTGCCTCTTTCACATTCTTTGGCTCAGTTTTGGAGACAAAGCATGAATTGGAGACAATCTCAAACTCCCTTGATCTTGTAGTGACTCCTCTGTTTGGATCTCCTATAATCAGCTCCTTGGGGTGCATCTTCTGGATTCTAATGGAAGGACTCTTGTCAGGTTGATTGATGTTTGGTTCATCTGTAGCAGAATCAGAGTTTTCTGCATTTTCTGCATTTTCTGCACTTTTAGATGTATCTGCTACATTGTCTCCCGATGTTCTGACATCGTCTTCGACATCCTTCTTTCTTGCTGGAGTTAGATCATCAACCACCACATTGATGGATTCCATCACAGTTCTGGTTCTGGAATTGAATACTCTATATGCTCTGCTGTTTGTAGAGTATCCCAAGAATATTCCTGCATCACTCTTGGGATCCATCTTTCTCCTTTGCTCTCTATCTGCCAAAATGTAACATGGACTTCCAAAAATGTGGAAGTTCTTGACAGTTGGCTTCCTCCCTTTCCAGATTTCATACAGTGTGGTTGGAGTCCCTCTTCTGAGTGTGACTCTGTTGTGGATATAGCATGCTGTGTTCATGGCTTCAGCCCAGAGATTATAGGGAAGTTCTTTGGCATGAAGCATGACCCTAGCAGCTTCTTGCAAAGTCCTGTTTTTCCTTTCAACTATGCCATTTTGTTGTGGTGTGATGGCTGCAGAGAACTCATGAGTGATGCCTTCAGATGTGCAGAATTCAGTAAACTTGTTGTTTTCAAACTCTCTGCCATGGTCACTCCTAATTCTCTTGATGACACAGTCTTTTTCTCTTTGCAGTCTTAGACTCAACTCTTTGAATACTTCAAAGGTGTCTGATTTCTCTCTGATAAAGTTGACCCAGGTAAATCTGGAGAAATCATCCACAACAACATAGGCATACCTCTTTCCTCCAAGGCTTTCAGCTTGCACAGGCCCCATCAAGTCCATGTGAAGTAGTTCCAGCACCCTGGAAGTGGTCTGATGTTGAAGCTTCTGGTGGGACATCTTGACTTGCTTTCCAATCTGACATTCACCACAGATTCTGCCTTCTTCTATTTTCAGATTGGGAATGCCTCTAACAGCACCTTTGTCAATGATTTTCTTCATGCCTCTTAAGTGCAGATGTCCAAATCTTTGATGCCATATTTTGACTTCATCTTCTTTGGAGGATAGACATGTGGAGGAGTAACTGGTTTCTTGAGGTGTCCATAGGTAACAGTTGTCCTTTGATCTGCTGCCCTTCATTAGAACTTCACTCTTCTCATTTGTCACCAAGCATTCTGACTTTGTGAAGTTTACATTGAATCCTTCATCACACAACTGACTGATGTTGATCAAGTTTGCAGTCAGTCCCTTTACCAGCAGTACTTTGTTCAGACTAGGAAGTCCATCATGGACTAGCTTTCCCATTCCAGTGATCTTTCCTTTAGAGCCATCTCCAAATGTCACATAGCTAGTGGAGCAAGGTTCAATGTTCACCAGGAATTCTTTAACTCCTGTCATGTGTCTGGAACAGCCGCTATCTAGGTACCAATCTTCCTTAGCTGATGCTCTAAGTGAAGTATGAACAACAAGACTAACAATCTTGTGTTTTGGAACCCACATCATCTTCCTTCCGCTGCTGCTACTTTGAGTTTCATGATGTGGATGGCCATGTAGATGATAGCAAAAGGGCTTTATGTGACCATACTTGCCACAGTAGTGACACCTCCACTTCTTTCTTTTGCTCTTTTTCTGCTGCGTTCCATGATGTCGAGACCGATGTTGTGACATCGTGGCTCCAGTGCTGTTTTTGGCAGGAACAAATTCTGTCATGGTTGTTCTGCCAGCAGATTTATGATTAAATCCAAGTCCTCTCTGGTTTCCAACATTCTTCCCAAGCTGTAGCACCTCATCAAGCATATCTGAGCCTTTATTCAGCATCTTTATTGATTTTGTCATGTTTTCCAGTTTAGAGTTCAGAAAACCAATTTCTCCTTTAAGCTCAGAGATCTCCTCTTCATGTGCCTCCTTCTCAGCCTCCAGATTTGCAATGATCTTCTTTAGTTGTGCTTCTTGCTGAAGAATCTTCTCACTTTTGATGCATAGTTCTCTATAGGATATAGCAAGCTCATCAAAAGTGATTTCAACATCAATATCACTTGAATCTTCATCAGATTCAAATATCCCAGTGAGTGCATTCACATCTCTGTCAGAATCACTTTCTTGTTCACTCTCTGTATCATCAGACCAACATACAGAAAGTCCTTTTCTCTGCTTCTTGAGATGGGTGGGACATTCAGCTTTGATGTGTCCATAGCCTTCACACCCATGGCATTGAATTCCTTTGCTGTGACTGGGCTTTTCATCTGACTTCTTCTGGTATTCACTACCTTTCCTGATGTCGAAAGGGATGTTCCGGACATGTGGTTTCTGCCTCCTGTCCATTCTTTTCAGCACTTTGTTGAACTGTTTTCCAAGGAGCACAACTGCGTTAGTCAGACCTTCATCAGTATCCAGGTCATACTCATCTTCTTCTCCTTCATCATTGGACACGAACGCCAGGTTCTTGCTCTTCTTTTCAGTCCTATCCGAGAGTCCTAGCTCGAAGGTTTGAAGGGAACCAATGAGTTCATCTACTCTCATGTTGCAAATGTCTTGGGCCTCCTCTATTGCAGTGACTTTCATGTCAAATCTCTTAGGCAAAGATCTGAGGATCTTTCTCACCAGCTTTTCATCTATCATCCTTTCTCCCAAGGCAGTGCAAGCATTGGCAATTTCAAGAATGTTCATGTGGAAGTCATGAATACATTCTTCCTCCTTCATCTTCAGATTTTCGAATTTTGTAGCCAATAGTTGCAATCTGGACATCTTCACTTTGGAGGTTCCTTCATGAGTGGTTTTCAGAATCTCCCATGCATCCTTGGCAACTGTGCATGTGTTGATCAATCTGAAGATATTCTTGTCAACTCCATTGAATAGGGCATTCAAGGCTTTGGAGTTTCCAAGTGCCAATTCGTCTTCTTCTTTTGTCCAGTCTTCTTCTGGCTTCAATTCATCAGTGGGCTTTCCTTCTGTGTCCAGCATCTTGGGATGTTCCCAGCCTTTGATGACAGCTTTCCAGGTTCTGCTATCCAGTGATTTGAGGAAGGCCACCATCCTTGCTTTCCAGTATTCATAGTTGGTTCCATCCAGAATTGGTGGTCTGTTCACTGGTCCTCCTTCTTTCTCCATGTTCATCAGAATTTATCTCCCTAGATCTCACTCAGTGATTTCGAGTGCCCGCTCTGATACCAAATGAAATTCTGATACTGAGGACAGATGTTGTACAGGATGTCACGACATCGCGCTTCAGAACATGCAGATTGTATATGACAGTATGAACAGATTAAACAAGTAAATAACACAAGAGGATTGTTAACCCAGTTCGGTGCAACGTCACCTACATCTGGGGGCTACCAAGCCAGGGAGGAAATCCACTAAAATAGTATTAGTTCGAAGATCTAACAGCCACTGTATACAACCTTCTCACCTAACCACTACCCATGCAACTTCTACCTAAGAGCCACTCTTAGATATGAGAGCCCCTCTCACTCCCTCTCAATCACTCACCCGTGTTTACAAACAAATCAAAGACACACCAGAGATTGCTCTCTGAACAATAGAGATCAACTCTACACACTCAGGTCCAACACTTGATGTTAGGGTAACATCAAGGTGGCTCACAAAACACTCAAGTCACAAAACTCACAAAATAACTCTTCAATCTCTGACTTGATGGAAAACTCGTGCAGCCTTCATGTTTATATAGCAGTGTACGTATCTGGGCTGCAACAACTTGCGCTGGATAAGATCTATCATTCTCTTGAAAAATCTGCACTTAAAGATCTAAAAGATAAAGTTTTATCTTTTAGTTTTTATCTTCAATCTCTAATCCCTGAACGAAACTATTCAAGTTTGTAATTCAAACTTTAATTATCTTTTAATTCGTTCCTAAAGATAGAGCGCCTAATTTGTTGCTGACTGCACATTAATCTGTTAAAGATATAACAGATTTATGTGTCCAGTATTTTCGGGCAGGATGTCTTGGACATTGTATTCGACATCGTGGATCTTGCAGCTTCAATTCTTCATTTGACATTTTATCTTGCCTTGTGCATTGTGCAGCCCGATCTGATTCCTTGACATAATGTTAGACATCATGTGCAGCAACTCCAGCTTTCCTTCATTGTCTAAGTGCTTATGTTTTAACAAAATTTTAGCCAATCTTTTAAAACTCAGTAAAGCTAGGCACTAACAGTAATCGATTACCAGTAGTTAATAAATGTTATAATTCAAATTTTAAAAGCTGTAATCGATTACACAAATCCTATAATCGATTACCAGAGAAGATTTTCAGAAAAATATTTTTAAGAGTCACAACTTCTCAAATGGCTTTTACATGACCACCAAAGGTCTATATATATGTGACTTAGAACACGAATTTGCTTAGAGTTTTTCAAAACAACAAGTGTTTATTCTCTCAAAGAGCAAAATCATTTTATCCTCTTAAGAATTCCTTGGCCAATACACTTTCAATTCAATAAGGAATCATTTGAGTGCTCAGATTGTAAAATCTATCTCTTTCAAGAGAGATTCATTCTTCTCTTCTTTCTAATTCTCTAAGGGATTAAGAGACCGAGGGTCTCTTGTTGTAAAAGAATTCTGAATACAAAGGAAGGGTTGTCCTTGTGTGTTCAGAACTTGTAAAAGGATTTTATAAGATAGTGGAACTCTCAAGCGGGTTGTTTGGGGACTGGACATAGGCACAAGGGTGTGGCCGAACCAATATAAATCTGAGTTTGCACTTTCTCTTCCCTTAAACTCTTTTATTTATTATTGTTTTATATTTATATTCAGATTGTTCTATTTGAATCATTATTTAAGAGTTCATTGTTAAGGGAATTTGTAACTTGAATAGAAAGTGAAATAGAATTTTAATTGGGGAAATAGTTTGTAATATCTTAATTCAACCCCCCTTCTTAAGATATCTGAGGCCACTTGTCTAACACTTCTATGATTGGCTCTTCAGGCCATGAATTTCATGATCAGCATGTCACCAAACTACTCTAGATAGATAAATGTATTCAAGCCAAGAGTTTAATTGGAGAGCGTGAGCTATGCAACAAGGACAATGGCATGTAACTATCCAAGAGTCACTTCTCTGTAAATAACAAAATAATCTCAAATTAAAACCTTATTTACAAAATTGAAGCCCAATTAAAACAACATAATCTAACAATCCAGTCTACATCAGGTAAGGTTACTGCCTTGCAACCTACTGGTCCTAGGTTCTTGTCACTAATACAACATCACAATTTACAATTAGCAAATCATAGGTTGTGCCTAAAAAACTTGTAGTGGTTGCCTCATGCATTGAGCCATTATTTTGTTTTTTTGAAGAACATGACTATAAATTTTGAAACCAAGATTGCAGTCAAAATGTCATGATTTTGTACTCTTCTTTGGACCTTGCTATACATATTTACTTCTCTATGATTTAAAATGATGCTCCATCAGACATAAGTGAGACTGTGTCTATGCTTGTCATACAACCAGTGTCATCCTTTTAGGGAACCTTCTTGTATATATGATTTCTCAATTCTCATGATTAGAATATTGGACATATTTTAGACCATTTCATAATTCCTTGTGTGAATGAAATACCTTCAGACTCTTTACCTTTCTTTTATTACCATATTTGTATGCTATGTTCTTCAACCTAAATGGATTTGTTGAGGTCAATTCACTAATTCCAGTGTAAGATTTTGGATTGTGTTGATGTAATTAAGGTGGTAAGAGCATTTGAAGTTCAAAATTAGTCCAAATAAATACATAATGACAAATCCTTTTAAAATGTTACTATAACAATGACCCAGTGCATGCCATTTAGTTCCTTATGTTATTGTGTTGGGTACTTTAGATGAAGTTGTAGATTGCTCCCATGGCAAGCAAAGCTGGGAACTGTGTAAAGAGAAGTACGAACCATTATGGCTCAAAGGAGGTAACCATTGTGATTTAGAGCTCTTTCCTGAGTACATCAGGCATGTAAAGAAGTTCATAACAATAGTTGAGAAGTCTCCATCGCAACGATACAACTTCCGACGGAGCACAGATCAATTTATGCAGCCATGGAAGAGCACAGGCAGGTCAGAAAAGCTGAAAAACTTGTCTAATAATTCTGGTATGTTAGAGAAGTTGAGAATGACCTTTGATCACAAGGAAAGGTCTAGGAGAAGAATTGATCATCAATTAGAAAAAGCAAGGAAGAGTGTTGATAGGCTGAACATAATAACGAGTGGATAGTAATTCATATAGTGAAATTATATTCATGCATGGGTTGGTTTTATGGGGTTTTTTCTTTTTTATATTGGTCATCTGGTTGTGTAATATGGTTTATACCATATATGAATACTATTAGCATTGAAGAAAAGGGTTTGGTGTTGTAGAAAGATTCACTTTTCATTCATATCATCATATGATATGGCCTCTTTAGCTCTCTTACTCTATCTCTCTGATCAAATTCCTTAGTCAGGGAATGCTACTAACATGATATTAATCTTCTTAAATAGTTTATCCTTAAATTATTTTGTCAAAAGATACAAAAGAAAATTATTAAATTTGTATTTTCATTTCTTATTTTAGTTTTAGCTAAGGACCAATGTGATCGATTTTTAAAACATTAAAAGACTGATTTAATAAAAAAAAATGGTAAACTAATTTCATGACATGATGATATTTGAATATCCAATTTAAGGGTTTATTTTTTACCTAAATAATTTATGGTACCTATAACATAGGGGTATTTTAATTTTAGTACTTAAGCTTTATTTTTTTACTAGTCTGCAACCCGTGCACAAGCACAGGTTGTTTGGTAAGCGAGCTAGTGAGCATATTTTAACTGCAATCTTAATATTTATAATGAAGTGATTGTTCAAACTACATCAAGAAGAAGCTCCATGGACTGAATTTTAGGACCATAGTATGCTGCATGAATAGTTGAATAAAATCTCTCAAATACATCAAAATAGCCAGTTCCAACTACCGTCTTCTTTTCTGCCAAAATATTATTTATAGTTAATCTGCCCCATTTTAACCATTCAGCAACTTCCATCTCCTTGAACGCAGTAGCCCGTGATTTGTAAATTTGCAATTTTGAACCCTGTCCAAAATGCATTTGCATAAGTTTTTTCTGATACTACATGTACATGTCATAGTGGGCTCTCTTTTGAGAATCTAAAAGAATTTGCAATACATCATAGATTATTCTGTTAAGTCAATATTCCCTGTCATGTAACCAAGGGAAAACCTCATTATAGTTACCCACACACACTCAATGTAATGTATGGTTTGCATGATTTCCAGTAGTTAAAGTCATGAAGTATGTGGTCATCTTGCCAATACCATGAACATATTATAGCCAATTAATCAGCAAGGACCAAAACAAAATATGCATTAGACCATGTACAACATATCCAAAATTGAGGAGAAAAAAAGAAAAGAAAAGCACATATAGTCAGTTTGCCCCATTGCTAACTCGAACAATGCAAGCAGTACCAAAAACTAATGTAGTAAAATGAACACCAAAATGGCAGAGAGGCCAAACTATCATAATGATGTTATTTATTCAAACTTTGGGCATTAGAAACTATCAAGGATCAATTAGACATCCATTAAGCAACTTCCCATTTGGTTTTTCATTTGATTGAACTATTGAATGCAAAACATCCTTGATCCTTCAAGGGCAGTAGACAGTTGTTCCCCTAATTAACACACAGGAGCTTCTTCGAACTCATTGCATCAATTTGACAATTTTTATGTGTTCAAGAGCTAACTAAACATGCAATGGAGAAATAAAACAAACTATCGGAAGGTTACTATGAGCACGTCATTTCTCAATTTCACAGCCATTTAATAATCAAGTCCTATATACATTGGTCGTATTCAGAATATTCAAACCCAACTATTCAGTCCACTAAACACAACGACTTGAGTAATAATAATAATAATAATAATAATAATAATAATAATAATAATAACCTGAAGTAATATTGGAATAAAAAAATGGAAACCTGATTTTGTACCTGGCCAAGCATTGCAGCTTCTGATTCTATTCCACCGACTGCCCATCCAGCAACACCCAGGCCATCAATGATAGTTGTGTGTCTAAATCAATTTCCACCATTTGTGTTGAACACAATTCTACCAAGGTATTCTAAATTAACCTACAAAATTAAAATCACAAAACTTGATTCAGAAGACAAATTTGAGCATGGCTTGATCACCCTAGTTAGGATTGCCTGAAATTGTTTAATGAAATAGTACAATTTAATTTAAAACATATCAGTTGATATCATTAACCTTATATCAAAGCTATAATTATTACCTTCACTGTTGATTGCAGGTTCATTAGTGTTGGATTGGCCATTTTCATTCTCAAACAAAAAATTAGAATCAAATGTTGTAACAATTTGAGTTAGATATCATAGATATAATCAAAATTTGCGAAAAAAATGGAGCTAGGATTTTCTATCATCGTACCTTGTGTGGATTCAAAATTTATATCATCTAATGAATCAGCTGTTATGACTTAAGACTAGAAACAAATTAAGTAAAATTGAATAGACTAATGTTTTTTTTTTTTAAAGAAAACATCTTATTTATAATTTCTCACCATGACATTGTATATCTTCCAAAGTGGAATCGTAGGCAACACCCTAGCATAGTCATGGTCACTTGACTTGAGTAATAATAATAATAATAAAAACCTAAAGTAATATTGGAATAAAATGATTGTTTGGTAAGCGAGTTATATATGATTAAAAATTATTATTTAATATATTTTAAAGTTATATACTACATTAATTTTTCTATATATCAATAAATATTAAAAAATTTAGATTAACATAAAATTTTATAAATATAATCTATAAGATGAGCAATTTTTATTTAATTGTAAATTTTGAGATAAAAGTATTTAATAAAAAATTATTAAATAATATAATTTAAACTTAATATTTATAATAAAGTGATTGTTCAAACTACATCAAGAAGAAGCTCCATGGACTGAATTTCAGGACCATAGTATGCTCCAAGAATAGGTGAATAAAAATTTCTCTCAAATACATCAAAAAATAGTCACTTCCAACTACCATCTTGTTTTCTGTCAAAACATTATTTATAGTTAATCTGTACCATTTTAACCATTCAGCAACTTCCATCTCCTTGAACGCAGTAGCCTGTGATTTGTAAATTTGCAATTTTGAACCCTGTCCAAAATACCTTTGCATATGTTTTTTCTGAGACAACAGGTACATTTCATAATGGGCTCTCTTTTGAGAATCTGAAAGAATCTGCAATGCATCATAGATTATTTTGTTAAGTCAATATTCCCTATAATGTAACCAAGGGAAAACCTCATTATAGTTACCCACACACACTCAATGTAATGTATGCTCTGCAAGATTTCCAGTGGTTAAAGTCATGAAGTATGTGGTCATCTTGCCAATACCATGAACATATTATAGCCAATTAATCAGCAAGGACCAAAACAAAATATGTATTAGACCATGTACAACATATCCAAAATTCAGGAGAAAAAAGGAAAAGAAAAGCACATATGGGTTTGAATATTCTGAATAATAATAATAATAATAATAATAATAATAATAATAATAATAATAATAATAATAATAATAATAATAATAATAATAATAAACCAACAAAGAATGCAACACAACACGAGAAATTGAGAGCTACTTTTAGAATGAGGCAAATCCCTTATTCTTTGACCTATCTTTTTTAAAAAAATTCTACCTCATCATATATATGCCCTTGCAAATGGGATGGTTGTTCTAACTATGAAAAACAATTCTAAAATTTACTCTAACTGTGTTAACTGTTTGACTCTTGAAACAAATTTTTTAAATTGTTCCTAGTTTTTTAGGATATGTTGTTATGCTGCAGATATGTTGTTAGGCTGTTATGTTGTTTTTAAATTTATCTTCTATTTTTTAGGCAACAACCCATAGGAGTTTTATCTATATATTTTAGCATCTCTTTGTAAAAGCCACTCTGCTTTCCAGATCAATAAAGCAACCTTCTTCTGCAGTAATATCCTGAGTTTCTTTATCTTTTAACCCTTCGTATCTTTCTAAAAACAACAAATTGGTATCCTGAGCCTTATTCTGAGGGATCTGAGAGATTGAGAGAACCCATACACATTCAAAACACAAACACACATAACCTGGTCAAAATGAATCCAGAAGGTTCATCCATTCCACTTACACTTCCGCCGTTTGATGTAAAAGTTATCATCTCTGGGCTTTTAGAATGGAAGCCTATCTTGAAGTAGGTGATTTGTGGGAAGCTGTTGAAGATGTGTACAAAGTCGAACCCTTGCCGGACAATCCAACGGTTGCTCAAATCAAAAATCACAAAGAAAGGAAGCAGAGAAAGTCAAAAGCAAAAGCAAATTTGCTTACAGCAGTTTCATCCACCATTGTAGCCAGAATAATGGCACTTAAAACAGCCAATCAGATTTGGGATTTTTTTAAACAAGAGTATGAAGGAAATGAAAAGGTTAAAGGCATGCAGGTGCTGAATTTTATCCGAGAATTTGAGATGCAGAGAATGAAGGAATTAGAAACGATTAAGGAATACTCTGATAGGCTTCTAGGCATAGTCAATAATGTAAGGCTCCTAGGTACTGAATTTTTAGACGCTAGAATTGTTCAAAAAATTCTAGTCATAATACCAGAAAAGTTTGAAGCCATAATTGCATCTCTGGAGAATTCAAGGAATTTGTCAAGCATTACATTGGCAGAATTGTTGAATGCACTACAAGCACAAGAACAAAGGAGGCTTATGAGGCAAGAAGGGTCTGTTGAGGGTGTTTTTCAGGCCAGATCACAGAATTACAAAGGAG
Source organism: Glycine max (assembly GCF_000004515.6). Classification (NCBI taxonomy): domain Eukaryota; kingdom Viridiplantae; phylum Streptophyta; class Magnoliopsida; order Fabales; family Fabaceae; genus Glycine; species Glycine max. The sequence goes on from NC_038255.2 coordinate 29,232,925, forward strand.
GCAAAAATAACAAGAAGAAGCAGAGCAACAACAAAAATGGCCAAAGCAGTAAGACACGTGTCTTTTCACCTTGTCCTTATTGCAAAAATAATAATCACCCACACAACAAGTGTTGGTGGAGACCAGACATAAAATGCCACAAGTGTGGTCAATTAGGACATGTGGAAAGAATATGCAAGACTTAACAACAACAACAAGGAGAAGCCAAGGCTGTTGAAGATCAGCCTATGGAGGAGCAGCTGTTTGTAGCATCATGCTTTGCAACCAACACCACTATGGAGAGCTGGCTTATAGATAGTGGTTGCACAAACCACATGAATTATGATCGTGAACTTTTCAAAGAATTGGACAAGACAACTATTTCCAAAGTCAGAATTGGAAATGGAGCACTCATTGCAGTAAAAGGCAAGGGAACAATTGCAATTGAAGGCCACTCAGGTTTGAAATTAATTTCTGATGTATTATATATCCCTGAAATTAATCAAAACCTTTTAAGTGTTACTCAACTGCTGGAGAAAAGATATAAGGTGATGTTTGAGGACAAAAATTGTGTGATTAAAGATGCAAACAACATAGAAATGGTCAAAGTTCAAATGAAAGGCAAGAGTTTTGCCTTGGACTTGATGAATGAGGAGCTGCAAGCAGCTGTACACAAAGAGGATGATAATACAATGCTTTGGCACAAGAGATTGGGGCATTTTCATCATGTTGCACTACTTTTCATGGAAAAGAACAACATAGTGAAAGATATGCCGGAATTAGAAGATTTACCTCCAAAATGTGTTGATTGCCAATATGGAAAGCAAACCAGACTTCCTTTTCAACAAAACAAGACTTGGAGGGCTTCACAAAAGCTGCAGTTAGTACACACAGATGTGGGAGGACCCATGAAAACACCATCATTGAATGGAAGTAAGTATTATATTGCATTCATTGATGATTATTCAAGAATGTGTTGGATTTATTCTATGAAGTTTAAATCTAATGTTGCTGACATCTTTGTGAAGTTTAAAGCTTAGGTTGAAACTCAAAGTGGATGCAAGATGTAGGTGATCAGGTCCGATAATGGAACTGAATATACCTCTGAAAAATTTAACAAGTTTTGTGTAGATGCAGGCATTGAACATCAATTGACAGCACCATACACTCCACAACAGAATGGTGTTGTCGAGAGGAAAAACCAAACAATTATGGAGATGACAAGGTGCTTACTTCATGACAAAGGGCTGCCAAAGGAATTTTGGGCAGAGGCTACACACACAACAATTTTTTTGCTGAATAGGTTGCCAACAAAAGCGTTGCAGAAAAAGACTCCATTTGAAGCATGGCACAACTACAAACCAAAGCTAACAAATCTGAAGATATTTGGTTGCCTATGTTTCTCTTACATACCTCAAGTAAAGAGAGACAAACTTGACAAGAAAGCAGAACCTGGAATTTTTGTAGGTTATAGCTCAACTTCAAAGGCCTACAAAATCTACCTACCACAAAGCAACAAAGTAATTGTCAGTAGGGATGTCAAATTTCTAGAGTCAGATAGTTGGGACTGGAAAAATGATAAGAGGTCTGAGTTTCAAGAGGAGAATGAAGATGTTGATGAAGAACCCATGAGAGGAACCAGCACTTTCAGACATCTACCAAAGGTGTAATGTTGTTGTGATGGAGCCTGAGGGATATGAAGAAGCTACAGCTGATCAGAAATGGATAAATGCAATGAAAGAGGAGCTTATAATGATTGAAAAAATAAAACATAGGAGCTGGTGGACAGACCTAACCACAAGAAAGCGATTGGTGTCAAGTGGGTTTATAGAACCAAGCTCAATTCAGATGGTTTTGTAAACAAATACAAGGCAAGGCTTGTTGTTAAAGGATATGCTCAAGTGTTTGGTGTTGATTTTTCAGAGACTTTTGCCCCAGTTGCCAGGATAGAAACCATAAGAATGTTGATGTCTCTTGCTGCACAAAAAGGTTGGATTATACATCAAATGGATGAGAAATCAACCTTCTTAAATGGATACTTGGAGGAAGAAATTTTTGTTGAGCAACCTGAAGGGTTCATTATTCAAGGACAGGAGGAGAAAGTATATCGATTAAGGAAAGCTTTGTATGGTTTAAAACAGGCACCGCGGTCATGGTATAGCAGAATTGATGCACACTTGGTGAGCTTAGGCTTCAAAAAAAGTTTAAGTGAATCTACATTATATCTGAAGAAGACTGATGGTGAAATACTTGTAGTATCTCTATATGTTGATGATCTACTGGTTTCGGGAAGCAGCGGGGAGCATATTGACAAGTTCAAGGAAGAAATGAAAGATGTTTTTGAAATGACAGACCTTGGAAGGATGACATTCTTTCTCGGTATGAAGGTGTATCAAAAACAGAATGAAATATTTCTTTGCCAGGAAAAATATGCAAATGAAATTCTCAAGAAGTTCAACATGGAAGGGTGCAAACCAACTGCAATTCCAATGAATCAAAAGGAGAAGTTTTGCAAAGAAGATGGAGCTGAAAAAGTGGATGAAAAGTTGTATATGAGCCTTATCGGCTCCCTAATGTATTTAAGTGCATCAAGGCCTGACATCTTGCATGCAGTAAGCTTGTTATCAAGGTACATGAACTATGCTAGTAGAATTCATTTTCAGGCAGCAAAAAGAGCTCTTAGATATGTTAAAGGCACAATTGATTTTGGAATAAGATACCATTATGTTAAAAACTTCAGACTTCATGGTTATTCTGATAGTGATTGGGCTGGATGTGCTGATGATATGAGAAGTACTTCAGGTTATCTTTTTAGCTTTGGTTCTGGAATTTTCTCATTGTATTCAAAGAAACAGGAAGTAATAGCTCAATCCATAGCAGAAGCAGAATATGTTGTTGCAACTGCTGCTGTAAATCAAGCTCTCTAGATCAGAAAGCTTATGACAGATTTGCATATGGAACAACAAGACAATACGCAAATATTTGTCGATAATCAAGCTGCAATTTCAATTTCAAAGAATCCAGTGTTTCATGGCAAAACAAAACACTTCAAGATAAAGCTCTATTTTCTCAGGGAGGCACAGAAGGAAGGAGAAGTGAAATTAATTTACTGCACAACCAAGGAACAAAGTGCTTATATCCTAACAAAGGCGCTTCCTAAAGCTAGATATGAATTCTTGAGGCAGAGGCTTGGTGTATGCTGTTCCAGAGTCAAGGAGGAGTGTTAACTGTTTGACTCTTGAAACAGATTTTTTAAATTGTTGCTAGTTTTTTAGGATATGTTGTTATGCTGCAGATATGTTGTTAGGCTGTTATGTTGTTATGTTGTTTTTAAATTTATATTCTATTTTTTAGGCAACAACCCATAGTAGTTTTATCTATATATTTTAGCATCTCTTTGTAAAAGGCACTCTGCTTTCCAGATCAATAAAACAACCTTCTTCTACAGTAATATCCCGAGTTTCTTTATCTTTTAACCCTTCATATCTTTCTAAAAACAACAAACTGGATGCAGAAAAGCATGCACCTAATATATCTCTGGTAGCTAATTAAGTAAAAAGTAACATACCTATCAGCACAACCACATTGGCCAGGGCGAGATGAGATACAGGCCAAAAGGCGACCACCTCCGAATTGCTCTTTAATGTGAGGATCAAGAACTCAGTTCTGCTTTTGCTTTTCTAATTTTTTCAAAACATGGTTACTCTTTTTCACCTCCTCAGTTGCAGCTTCACCATCCTGTGAAAACAGAAATACTGAATATTGTTTCATCCATCCATCTCTAGTGTTCTAAGAAATATATATCCGATTGAAAGAATAAGTAGCAACTCTGTAGTCTCTTTCCCCATCATCTCCTTACCTCCTCGTTTTTCAAATTAGTCCTACAGAAGAAGATCATCATGAGGTGCTTAAAGTCAAGAACACCACTTTTGTCCAAGTTCATGCCATTGTTGGGGCCATGGCCAAATGATACTACAACAAAGGAACTATAAACCTGATTAGGACATTTGACCTGAGGAAACCAGCCCTCTAGGCAAGTCTGATGCTTGGCTCTTCATCTCTGCTGTTGAGAATCAAATAAGGCATGGCTCACATCATGAAATTATTTAGCATATCATATATGTTTGATATTAGTATATGTTTTTCTGTTTACTACCTCTCCTCCTTCCTTTCCCAGTTGGAACAATGATATGTTATGTATATCCTTCTCTACTCTACAACAACTGCTTTTGTAATACTACTTGTATTAAAAGTTTTATTATACCTCAGTTTTTTTCTTTTCTGTTTGTTCAATTGGATTCTTAGTTTATTCTATTGATTATGTGCAACTGGCATGGCCAGGTAAGAAAAAGAACAAAAAAGCTTATTGTTTTCTCTAAATTAATTAATCAAAGATATTATTTGCTGGATTTAAATTGGCTCTTCCATTGAAAACATAATCACATGACATGATCCTTTTTGGCTTTATATTATTGAAAGTAACAGCCACACCCCTTTTGAGATATTCAGTGTGTGTACACGTATAAGGGCGAGGGATTAATGCTTCAATTGTTCAAGTTAGAATGATGATTGAATTAAAGCTAATAATATAAAATGAAAACATGCTTCGGAGATGAAGAAAAGAATGAATAAATTACACAAGCAGTCTGCCATGAGTTGTATGTATTTTGGTTAATAATAGTCTGGTTAAAAACCATGCAATTCCAATGGCAAACTCTTCACCGTGCACAGATATGTCAAATATATATGAATATAAAGCATGTATCATGCATCTACATCTTGTTTCAGATGTAATGAAATAATGTGATGATTCTAGGTTCAAAGGAAAAATTGAATTGTTGAGGGAGGATTAAACTCTCCAAACAGCTGGAAAGTGGAAGAATTAATTCTTATGGACGAAATGCATTTAACATCTGCCTAGAATTGGCAGATGCAAGAAAGGCTTTTTAGTTCTATCAGTATGCAATTGATAAATTTTATTTTGTTTTTTGACCCAGTTTGAAATTTCATGTGTATGTCTAATTTGATACTTCAAGTTACTACATACTATGTAGTAACTATGGTCAAGACAGAAATACTGAATGATGTAAGAAACAATCCAGCAATACTGAATGATGTAGGAAACAATCTAAGGTTATCATAAAAATTGCAAGAAAAAAAGAACTTTAATCAAGAAAATCACAGCTGATAAAAAAAAATAGATAACCTTATGCTAATTAAAAAAAATTATTTCATATATAGCCTTAGCAACCCAGTTGCCAAACTCATTTTGGAGTCTTTTTGCTGCATAAAGACTTCACATCCCTTGAATAATCCAAAACTTACAAAATGTGTTTAATTAGAATTAACAGAATAACTCAACCAAACACTTAAATCCATTGATCGCAGAGTTTAACTGCAGTAAATAAAGGAAGAAAGTTTTATAGCTCCTTGCCATTGATGTGATCTGAACTCAGCTTTTAGAGTTTGTCTTCATGGTTCAAGATCTGATTTGAGGAAAGGTTTTAGCTTGTCTTCAAGGAAATCATTCCTAAACATCTGAGAAAAAAATAAAGAATACAAACTTTTAGCCACAATCTCTTCAAAGACATTCTAAAACATAGAAGAAAGCATTTATGCATGTTCCATAAACCATGAGGAACCACATTATGAACCTAACCAACTCCATCTAAACTCCAAAGGAAAAAAGAAGGCCTCTAGGACCCCCTAGTTGCCATTACAAACCCCATTCCTTTTTCCCCATCGAAAAGTCATGTCTAACAACACAAAAGTTCTCAACGAACCCTATAACAACTCCTTCTCTAGCAGTCTCGAACCCACCATCTTGAAACCATGCTCCCTATGGCAGACCCAAAAACTGTGGTGTATGCATAGTCGCAGTCCTTACAAAAAAATCCAAAACCACATTGGACACTTCACTGCTCCTTGATAGTTTCTCTGCCTTCATGATTAAGCAATTTCAAAGGGTAAGAATACTTTTACTTGCAATAAATTAAACAAAAAAGTTAATAGTGCTTAAACATGGTCAGGCACCGATAGGTGAAACCAAATCATCAATATAAAGAAACAACTACACACTATACAATGTAACTAATCATAATTTTCTTAAATGATACAACCATGACGATGAAAACTACTGTCATACCTGTTGTTGGGTAACCAGCACGGCGAATCCATTTATCAGGTAATGGTAGCTATAGAGTTTCAGATATTTCTCCATTCTCAATTATTATTCGATCACGACATACAAATAGAAAAACTTACATTGGGTTTAGGGATAATCAGGCTCGAACTTATAACTTCCACCACGTCAAGGTGACACTCTACCGCTGAGTTATATCCCTTGCCTCCGTCGAGAAATAGAACTGACTAATCCTAATGCAAAGGGTCAAGAAACAACACATTGAAGAGCCAATGAGCATAAACACTAGCCATGAAAAAAAAAGAATTGGAAAGCTAAACATCAATGACTTAAGAATACAACTGTCGCAACCTACCCTTTTGCGGGCGAGCGAGGCAAGGCTCACGGGTGCGTCTTCCAAAGGAGGAAAATGCGCGGAGTCGCCACCAACGTTTATTTGTGGAAAACGTCGGAAAAATCGAAGGAAACCAGTCATGAAGAATATTCCAGATTCGGGAGTTGTATTTACGTTTGAGGAAGGTATTAGCACCTCTCACGTTTGTCCCAAAGGACAACAGCCTTAAATTAGAATTGTGTGAAATTGTGTATCTAAACTTTTATTTCCTTTTTTATTTTTGAGGTCGACAAAAGCGGGGCTCTTGCTCCTACGCACCCTCCATCGAAGAGGAAATCAGACCTACGTAGTTCTTTCTAAAGGGGAAATCAAGCGATTCTTTTTACTTGGAAGGAGGTCCTTTTAAGGCGTTGGACCTTAAAATGACCCATTTTTACTTAGTGAGAAAACCTGAGGTATCGAACCTTAAAATCCTTTTTAGTGATTTTTTGCGGACGAGCTTGACTTTGCGAGTTGATTTTAGCCTTAGTTTCACTTTAGTTATTAGTCAATTCAATCAAGAAAGAGAAATCCCAAAGAGAAACGTCCGATTGATTTTTTTTGGTTTATTTTACTAAAAGATATTTTTTTATTATTATATTATTATTTTATATCTTTTTGGTTTCCAACGTGGTTACAGCATGACCGAACGGTCGGATTTCATTTTAACAGAAATTAACGGATATTACAATTCAAATGATCGGTGGAAATTTATTTTATTTTTTGATTAGGCGAGAAAATGACTTAAGTAAATGACTAAAGTACGTCAAAAGGGGGTACGGAAAGTAAATGAAATAAAAATAAAAGCACACGAAACAAGTGGGGACCACTAAGGGTACATAGAATGAATTGAAAAGTTCGATTTCGGGAACTTACCGGTTGAAGACCGAAGAACGACGAAGAACGAACGACGAACGACGAACGACGAAGAACGGTTGAAAATCTTCGCGAAATCACCCACGGAAACGTTACGGAAGCGCCTCGGCTTGGATTTCTTCACGAAAACAATTTTCCTCACTAATTTTAAGTGATTACGAAGTACCAGAAGGGCTGAACCCCTTTCTCCTTCACTCCTCCCTCTATTTATAGGAAAATAAGGGAGGAGCTTGCCACCCAGCTTGCCCAGGCGAGCCAGGTTGCTTCCTCCAGAAGCAACCGCCTTCTGGAGGAACATCCTGGAAGGCCCAAGTGGGCCTGGTTGCTATTTGCACCCCATTTTTTACTAAATACACCGCTCTTTGCTTTTTTGGTGATTCTTTTTCCGTAATGTTACGAAACTTTACGAATTTCGTAACGATACTTGTTTTCTTTCCATAAGGTTACAGAACCTTACGAGTCATGTAATTACTCCTTTTTTAGCTTTCGGAATGTTACAGAAACTCACGGATTGCGTAACAATACTTCCTTTTGATTTTCGGCATGTTACGAAATTTCACGGATTGCGTAACAATGCTTCCTTTTGATTTCCGGCATGTCTTGGAACTTCACGTATCGTGCAACAAAGGGTGCCAAGTACCTCGAAGCGGTCAAACAAAGGTTGCATGCCATCAAACAATGGTCCCCGGATGAAATTAGGGTATGACAACAACACATGAGCATAAACACTGGCTAGGAAAAAAGAGAATATTTTTTAAAATTACCATAAATGGTCCTACATATAGCAAAAGCAGAGGATGAAATTAACAATAGGGCAAAGCATGTCATGTGGGGTACCCTACGCTCTAATGCACCTAGAAAGTGACAAACTGAGTTAAACAAGTTTTTTTGGCACTACATGCAACATAGCATGGCATTAGCATGTCCTTTTTATTTCTTTTGTAGTTAGATATTATTATTGTATTTGTGTACCTCGTGAGGGCTCAAAGGATAGATGATTGTGTTGAAATTCTTTCTTCACCAAAGCACTGGTTGGAGGCTTATCATGTCCGAATCCAAATCCCAGCTAGTACACATCCCCATAATCGGATATATCAAGCACCCCCTGCTTCATACAAACCAGAAAATAAAAATTTATATTATATTCATTATTTGCTACCCAAAGAAAAATACCAAGAAAAATACACAATTTCTTTCCATTAAAAGAAATTTAAAAAAATAAAAAAAAAAACACTAATCAGCAACCCCAGCCACACATAACTGTTGGACTCAGCATAGTTGAGATTTGCATCCTCCATGCACCTGGATATATCCAAGGTTTGAAGCACATGGTCAAGAGAAATGCTTCTAAAGAAGCATCATAACTTTATGCGTTAAAAGAATCCATTTTGAATTGAAATATAACTACTTAGTGTTCAGAAAACTGTAGCATGTAATAAAACAATAGAAATTCAGAATTCCCTGAAGCCACTTTACCCTCTTGATAGGTAATCCTCCCCATGGAAATCCCTTGACGACTATGAGCTAATAATTGAGTGCAACTACTTGCAATACGGGTTTGTGCAGTAATTTTTTAAATGCGCCTCAGTGGCCACTCCAACATGTCATTGGCGCACTACCTAGTACTGGGTTGCCTCCCACATTCTGCCACTTTTTGCAATAACAAAACCATAGAAATTCTTTACATTTATTTATGCTGCCGATATTAGCTAATTTTTCAAAGAGAATATAGCTGAATTTTCACCGCAATATAAAGAAGGGTAAAAATTAATTAAAGTACTAAAAAAAGCAGGGCAAAAGCATATTTAATCGAGATATGTTTGTCTACGTTGAAGCAACCAAAGCAAAGACCCATCTTTGGTGTTTCTCTCTCTTCCTCAGCTTCTTTGGTCTGGGCTTTCTCTTTCTCTCACAATTTCTATTTGATTTAAAATTATTTTGCACCCTCTATCACCATGAGTAAAATACTATCTAAGATTGTAAAATTTAAGGAAAGAAGGTTAGATTAAAAAACCCAGGAAAAACCCCGCCCAAAAAAACATATAACAAAGAATCACAGAACATGAAAGAAACACCCAAAAATAGGAAACAATATTTTCCTACATGCGTTCGCAAGAAACTTTGTAAACCCAAAAACAACAAAAAAAAGTAACAATAAACACCAAAGTAAGAGCCACACATGCGTATCAGTCAATAAAAATTAAACCTTGGCTATGTGAATAAACAAAGTGAAGAAAGCAGTGGGGAAAAACATAAGAATGCTCAATAAAAATTAAACCTTGGCTATGTGAATAAACAAAGTGAAGAAAACAGTGGGGAAAAGGATAAGAATGCATAAACGCGAACAAATAAAAGGCAAAAGAACCACCTTCACCGCCGGCAACCAAAGCGAACAACCTTCACTTCTCGCAACCAAATCGAAAAACACAGGAAAGCCAAACTAAAAAACTAACAAAGGTCAGTAAAAAAAAAGGTGCAAAATGAGGGAAAAAAGGTAACACAATGCAGAAGAACCAGTGTCAACAAATGAAGCAACCCCACCGGAAAGCTTTAAGGAGCAAAGCACGTGGCACAACAAAACAGTGAAAATTGAATTACTCAACAAGCACGTGGCACAACCAGAGGAGTGGGAATTGGACACCCAAAACGACCAAAAAAACCATTAAAAGGGACAACTGTCTAATTTTCAAGCATGGGCACACCAGTAATTTTCCTATACTTCTCTTTTATAATATAGGATATAGATTGTGATACTTGACAAATTTTTATTTTTGAAATAATTATTTGACATTTGGGAAAAATTGTTAATGGATGATGTGAGTTATGACTAATGGAGGGTCATGTCATTAAGTTCATATCATTTAAAAATTGTTGACTTGACAGTCTAGTCATTGTCATTGCAGGTATCCTTATTAAAAATAAAAATTTGTCAAATAACAAAATAGAAAATAAAAATAATGGTTAAGTACAAAAACCAAAATACTCCTATTTTATAAGTACCCAAAAAGAAAAAACAATAGTTAGAAATACTAAATCCAAATGAAAGTATAACAACTAAGAATCTAAATCTAAATAATATTTATTTTAAATATCACCAAATCAAATTCACATAACATTCAAATAATATATATATATATATATATATATATATATATATATATATAATGTATTTTTTTTTACTTTTAGTTCCTTTCTCTTGCTATCTTTAAATTTATTTCTTAAAATTAAGATTTTTGAGTAATGTGCTATTGTATCAAGTTATATTTATAATGTGTAAGTAAATATATAATGTATAAGATTTAGTACTCCACTATTAATAATGATCCACTATTAATGACTTCAAATAGAATATAATTTTGTCAATCTAAACATTGGATTTTTTTTCGTACCTTTTTTTTGGCACATTAAACATTAATTGGATTATAATTTTATAACTCGTTATCTTGATATTTCGTAAATATTAAACAGCAATAATAATATAATTAATTAGTTTCCATTTTCATATATTTTAAAAACATGTGATGTTAATCTTAGTAAATATTTATGTAAATTTTTATATATATAATCTATGTGATAATAACATCCAATCCAACAATACATTTTTAAAATAAATTCTCAGAAGAAAAGTTATTAAATAAAAATGTTAGTCACAAAAATAAAGTGATTTTTAAATACTACCTTATTATGTGACTAGTTAATAATGAGGGCATTGTGTTAATTGCTCTGAAGCATGAAAACTTCTCTTTTAAAGTATTGTATTAAGCGGAATATGTTATTAATATTGATACTTTTTAATATTTATCCGATACTTTTAATTAGGTGTCTAATTAAAAAATATTTTTTTGTTGATTTGGATACTTAAGATGACACCTTAACACAATTCAAACACTTAAATTGAAACCTATATATGGACATGCATTAATATTATTGAAAAGATTACTCACTTGTTAACTTTTGGAAAAGTTAGTTTGAAATACAATATAAAATATTAAGAAAAATCATGTCTACCTTATTTTAGGCTTGTTATCATAGAAAAATATAGAAGATCGATTTTAAAAAGTGAATATACCACCAATTTAAATATTTGTTATATTACTTATTTTATTTTATTAGAGTTTCTCTTGTTATATATGTGTATATGGTGTCCTTGTTTCTTATATCTTAGACATTAATTCTATCAAAATAATAGTGTAAGTATGGTGTCTGTGATTCATAGGTTAATTGTGTGTGGTTAACATTACACAAAAAAATGGATTAAATTAAAGGTTAAATTGCAATTTTGGTCTCCCTAGTTTATCAAATTCATGATTTTTGTCCTCCTAATTTTTAATTGTAACATTTATTTCTCTAACTTTACAAATTGACGATTTTGGTTCATATGTTAGATTGTTAACAAATAGAAGAGTTAATAAGTGAATTATATTTTAATTTTGTTTACCAAAGTTAATTATAAATTAATTAAAAACTATTAATTATTAAAAAAACTAATTTATGATTAACTTAATAACGATACTAATTACAATTATAATTAACAATTTAACAAATGAACTAAAACTACCAATTTATAAAACTAAGGGAACTAAATGTTAATTAAAAATTAGGAAAATCAAAATTGTGGATTTAAAAAACTAAGAAAACCGAAATTGTAATTGAGCATAAATTGAATTGCACCGATGTGTTCTCTCCAACTCACAAAATGGGGTAAAACCAAAGTGGGAGGTGGGGAAATTAAAAATAAACTAGAGAAATACACGCGTGTTGTGCGGGTTTATAAATAATTAAAAAAATATTTAAATAAATTATTTATTTGATAAATCAAATTTAAGAATATAATTGTCAATGATATTTTATATCATTTTTTTTGTTAAAGGAGATAAAAAATTATGATTTTTTATTCATCAATATATTTATAAGGGAATACGTTAAAATTAGAGGCTGATCAATCAACTAAAGTTGATTAACGTGAAGATAAAAGTAAGCATTGTGTATAAATTTTATAAGAACAATAAAAGAATAAAGTAAAGTTGACATAATAAAATAGCCAACAAATTATATTTAATGAAAAAAATAGTCAATCATAATAGTAAAACACAAAAAAATTATGTGAATAAAACACCGAAAATTGTTCATTTAAATAGACTTTTTGTATTTATTTCCTTTTGCTAGTGGCCCGTTGAACTTTGTTTTCTTTGGTGTGCTCCTTTTTAAACTTTGATGTCAAAACAATTTGTTTATTCGTCTTTCTCCTTAGAGATTGAATAAACTTCATTTGATGACACGAAGATGCATTTTTTTACTTCTTGGATGCTTGTAGCTTTGAGTTTTTACTTATGACAAATTGTTTTTCATATTTTTCTTTAATGGAGTTTCTTCTTCTTTTGATGATGAGGAAACATCTTTTGACTTCTTGGATAATTGTAGCTTTGGACTTTAACTTGTGACAATTTGTTTATTCGCCTTTTTTTCTTAATGGACTTTGTGAGATTTGATAAACTTCTTCATTAGATGATGAAGATGCATCTTTTGACTTAAAGGAAACATCTTTTGACTTATTGGATGCTTGCATCTTTTTTTCTTATTGGATGCTGTGGTGAAGTGTACTCCTTTTTCATAAAAATATTAATTGGTGGACAAAACTATTAATATTTTGTACAAGAAGTAAAAATGTAAATAAATTATAAATATCGTTACCTTTATAATTTCTTTGAGGAGAGAATCATGCTAAATGATATTTTTTGGGGTAAAAGTCCTTGTGATGTATAGGTTTGAAATCTTTTCTTCAAGTTGTGAGCTTGATTTCATAAGGGTATACAATATTGGGGTATGTTAGCCTTATTTGCATTTTGGGTGCGAAGGAGTTCAGATGCTATTGTGTTTAGAATTTGTTGTACATCTCGATTGAACATTGTGAATGTTGCTACACTGGTGTGTCATCAGAGACTTTCAATTGTATCTTGAACCTAAAAAATATTTTAAAAATTGTAATATTTATTTAATTATGTTATAAAAATAATTCATTACATACAAATATTAAACCTTGTTGTTGGGTACTTGGATGACTGTTTGCATTCTCTACAACTATATTGATATATATATATATATATATATATATATATATATATATATATATATATATATATGTTAAAACTAAGAAAAAAATCAAGTATTATTGAATATTATGAATATGCAGGCCATGGTAGGTTAGCATACTTGTGATTTTAATACCTATTTCATGGCATTATATATTGCAAAGAACTTCTATTTTTTGACATTCTCTTGTCAAGATCAATGTTGGTAGAACTTGAAGAAGATAGTTCTTTTATTTGACGTTGCTCCATTTTTTTCGGCAAAGTAGTTATTTAGAATAAAATTTATAATCTTTTAACTACATCAATCAAGGAATTAGAATAAACTAACAATTTTATTGGTTGAATGTTACAAAATGTGTATAATAAAATAAAATAAGAGAAGGAAGATCATTTTACCCTATCTTGAACTTTACAAAATCAGGATGATCTATGTTGATATAAATCTTTGTACTTGAAGTTGAGTTGATTAAATACTCATCTGAAAAATCATTATTAAAATATAATTGTTAGTAAATTAAAATTATTATATTAAATAAAATATAAAAATATTGTAAGCAAAAAGTATGATATAGACTTAATTGAATTAAAATTATTTATTTATTAAATAAGTTGAATCGAAAATAATACTTAAGATAGTAAAGAAACATCTCAAATAAATAAATAAATATAAAATTAAATAAACATGCTAATATCAAAATAAAGAGAAAGGAAATTATGGATTAATTTTTATTTAAATGTTATTTAAAGATTATATATACATATATTTAAATCTTAATATAAATTCAGAAAAATAATTTCAACTTCCGTAGTGAAATGACATATAACAATTGTTTAATGTAAACATTAAGTATAATTTAACCATCCATATGCTTAGTTATCTATATTTTTTTGGCTTAATGATAAAGAAAAGAAAAAATATATTTTTTAGGCTATGTTTGTCCGCAAACTAACTTTAATACCTTTTTTTTAAAAATAACTGATTAAAAAGGAAGATGTGAAGATATAATATTTTATATTATATATTATATTTTATTGTGTAAAGAAATATATATTAATGATTTATACAAAATTATTATTTAAACAAAATTTGTAGTTAATAATAAAGTAAGGATAATATATTTACTCTTTGGGTATATAGCGAGTAACATTGAAGAAGATAGAAGGAAAAAAAAAAGTGATAGACACAAAAGAAAATGGTCACCTTCCTCCAAATCATTAAATGTACTAACATGATAGCATAATAATAAGAAGCTCAACTTTTATCTATTATAAATAGATGTGTATACTAATATTGGAAGCAATTGCTCCATATAGGGGATTAAAACAAACCGATCATTTAATACATTCTCAAAATTGGAAACTTCAATCAGTAGATAGATTCAAATCTCTTGTTTGAAGTATTTCTTCAGCCTGTTGCATGTGTTACATGGAGTGGAAAAGGTACAACAATTGACATGAACTTTGAATAAGAGTTAGCTTCCTAAGAGAACCTTCTGAGTATGTGCTGACCTTCTATCCTTGTAAATGCATCTAAAGCATGCTTTGTAATTGTCCATGCCTACAAATTAGAGCTGTAATGTAACTGTTAATGAATTTATACTACTACTTATTTCTTAACATGAAATACCACTTCCCTGAGCCTGTAACAAAGAGTATACCTGGGCTTTAGGTCGCTGATTTTAACTATGGCTGATGGTGGAAGGCGACCTGTGCTGATTGCATGCACAGCTGAGAAGAGAGGAAACATGTGTAGCCACCCACGATGACTTAGAACCTCATGAACCTCTTGTGCAGTTAAGACACCCTTAATGGAAGAAAAATGGATACACAGGGACACAGGAATAAGTAACACTAATGAATGTCTAGTGCATGAATCATTATGATATGATGCTCTTTGTTTTAATTTGTTGTAGGAAGAGCTTTCAACGAATATAGAAATTTACTCTCAGTTTGATTGTTTAATTTTTGAAGCTGAATTTTGTTATAAAACTATACTTTTCTACTTTTCATTTTTATCAAAATCGTTTAGATATTTATATTCATTCAAAATGTGTGTCTAGTATCAAGTAGTTTGGTATTGTAAGTGTCATCTATGTACCTGCAATTTCTGTCCTTGAAGCATCTCTGCTTCAAGCTCATCAAAAGGCCTGCATAAAAGAAGCACATAAATGGGATATAACTATATTAACTATATTTTCCTTTACTCATCCAAGCATTGTGGACCAAAAGAGAAAAAACAGACCTCTTCCCTCCATTTCTGGCATAAGCATCGGCAACTTTCCTATTTCTCCCACCCACTGCCACAAATAATATGGTTTTAAATGAAACCAGGATATATGACCAATGAAAAATAAGGTGAAGTCAATTAATCAGTGTCCTTACTGCATGTTGTGATAAGGTCAGCTACACCACAGCTCTCAAAAAAGGTGTTGTCCTTAACAGATGGAAACCACATCTTTGAAAATGCCCTCATCTCTTTCAGGCCAATTCTCATGATTGCAGCCTACACACACATGTACAAATTAAGAAAACCAACAACGAAAGACAAGGGGGGCTGAGAACTTTTCTGAGGCTTCAAATCCTTTAAACTTACTTTTGTATTATTTCCCATCTCCAAGCCATCAACAAAACCTATCACATTTGCAAGCAATTTCTTGATCATTCACAGAAACTATAAAAAGTGGAGAACAAATTGCAGATATTGTACTACAATTTTTCAAACCTGCAGCTATGGCCACTACATTTTTCAGAGTTCCACAGAGTTCGACCCCTTCAACATCTTCGACCTATTAATCACAATGCAAAAGTGATAAACACCAAGCGTATCTCAATACATACCAATTTAAAATTACTCAAGATTAGTAAACAGAAAGAAACAACTATTATGCTTGAATGATTCTGCCATGACAATCTTTCTTGATTTTACTTATTACAATAAGGAACGTCCTATGGATTTAGCCATCTTTTTTCCCCATTAAGAAATATTTGTTCAAGTTTTTTCACCAGTTTGTTGCTCATCAAGAAAGAATACTCACGGCTGTCACATTGAAATAAGGAGTATTGAACAACTCAACCCATCTCTCTGCTGCTAATTTGTTTTGATTATATCCAACTGTTGCTTCACTAAATTTCTCCAATGCTATCTGTTCAAACAGCAAACATCAAAGCAGAAAACAATATTAATTATAATTTGGCCTAAGTATTTACACTAAAAAGGCGTATAATATCATTTAGCTACCTCATTTGCTATGTTGGCCCCCATTAAAACAGAACAATTGATTCCTAGTTGTTTGGTAATGAGAGTAGAGATCATGGTTGGGCCTTCCTTCTTGACCTCCATCCCTTTGATAAGAGAAATTCCCTCTGTATCTGACCTTATTTTCCCTGCAAGCCTCTTGCATATTCCTTCCATGAATTGATGCGGAGTTACAAATACTAGCATGTTGGCATCCTTAACTGCATAATCAACCATTCAGAACAGAAGACAAGTTAATAACAAGACAACCTTAAAAGTAAAATTGAACAACTGTAATATACTTGTGGAGTTTAGTTCCCTTTTCTCTATTCAAAGTCCCAACTTTTGGTACAAGGTTGTGGTTTTTATTTTATTTTTCCAAATCATAAAGTAGAACACGTAAAACAGAATTTGAAAAAAAAAGAAAAAGTGAGCAATTTAATTAATGCCTGCATTTTCAAGCTCTGGATCAGCAACTACGTTTTTACCAAGCTTGATTCCAGGGAGATACTTGACATTTTCCTGCCAATAACAACCAGTAAATTACTTAATATTGATTGAAAAAATATTGCATACACAATGAGAATGAAATGCATGGCTAGCCTAGCCCTTACATTGGTTTTGTTGATAACATCTGTGAGCTTCTCCCCACTTGGTAATTTTTCCTCGAATACCCACATTCTCACTTCATCTGATTACATCCGAGAATTCATTAATTAAAATGGGAAAAGTAACATTCAAATGGAAATTTTATTTTTTTGCTGGTGATGGAGGAGGGGGTTGAAGGAGATATGATTCCTTTGGCAAGGGCAATTCACACTTGCATGTTATCATTCATCTCTCTAGCAGCACAACTTGGGACATCAAATTGAAAAATTAAGTGCACACAACCAAAAAAACACATAATTAGTGAAGAACACTCGTTCACCATTAATATTGCTGTGCACGTCGCATGCATGGTCAAAACAATAGACTAGAAGAACACTTACGTGGGAAAAAAAGTAGCCTTAAGTATGAAAATATGACATATTTTAGCCTTATACTCTCTTTAAATTTTATTCAATTTTAGTTTTTGATATTCAACTAGAGCAACAAAAATAATGAATTGAGTTTTCAATCTCTCAACAGCAACTACACACAGTACAAATGATCGTATAATTTATAAGTAGACAAAATTTAAGTGTATGTAGTATTTCAAGTACTTTTAGTGATGTACTCAAAATTGGAAGATTGACATCAAAGATCAACACTGATTACAAAATGAAACTCAAAATTTGATTAGAAAATTGTACCGAAAAATATTCAAATGTGGCACAAGTTTTTTTTTTTAATTAAAAGGGAATAAAATTTAAATAAAGATAAATTTAAGAAAACACAACATTTTGATCGAGAGAAATGCCAGGAACACTCTTTATGATACTTTCTATGATCGACTGAAAATTATTGTGTCCTACATCTAAATCACGAGAAAAAATTATTAAATGAGAAGTAAAATCTTCAAAAATTAAATTAGTGATTTCTAACAACTTTCAGGCAATTGTAAAGAGTATTAAAAATAGTATCAGAGGATTGCTATCATTTCTCTTTTAATCAAACACAAAAGGATGGTTAAGTTAAAAAAAAAAAATACCATGGAAGGAGGCAAGCCTGATGGTGTTCGAGGCAATAAGCTTTGCCGCAACACTGCCCCAATTGCCGCTACCAACAACGGTGACTTTAAACATCTTGACGCTGTTTAATTTGGATAAATGCAAAGGGCTGGAAAACAAGAGAGAAGTGCGAAGGGTGGCACAGAAGATCGAGAAGACGCTGAAGGAAGAAGAGAAAAGACATGCACAAAATGCATAAAATTATAAAAAAAAAAAAAAAAAAGCGAGGAAAGTGGGGAAACGTTGTTGTTGAAGCAGTTAAATGCGGTTATTCAATAAATGTTTGCTACGCTGGTGGGTGCAGCTAGCGTGCACAGGATTATACGTGATTTGCGATTAAACATCAGATTAATTTATTAGTAATCAATCAATAAATTAAATATACTAAATAATAATAAATTTTATAATTAGTAATAAATTAATGATTTAAATGTAATAGTTAGTAAATAGTACATAAACTTAATAATTAGTTATAAATTAATAAAAAATAAAATACTTATGAATAAATTTGAAAATTAGTAATAAATTCATACTAATAACCTTAATAATGATTTTGGAGAATTTAAGTAAAATTTAAGTAAATGGATTAAATATATAAAATTTAAGTAAATTAAATTAAAAAATTGATAAAATAATTAACTAATTTTTAAAAATGAAATAAATTTAAAAACTAGGACTTAATTATAACATATATTAAGTTCCACAAAATTTGGGTAGATGTTAAGTTTAGCAAAAGATTCAACAATAAAAATTAAATTACGAAACAATAATCATAGTTGCTCTGTATAGATAGACATGATAATGGGAGGAGGTGAATCACGTCACCTGTGACGCCCTAAATTATAGCTAACATAAACTCATACAATAAACACCATTCTTTAAATAATCTTTTATTTAATAAATTTGTTCTTTCCATGCATATATCTAAATTTGCAGAAGAAATTCAAACTTTTTTGAATTATTACAACACGAGTTGTTCACTTTTCAAATCACTTTTATAACTTTTTGCACTTGTGGAAGAGAACATTTCATAAACTCTACTCATACATCCATCATTAGAATCGACAATAATACAAGATATCGTATAACACCATAAATGAACAAACAAATTAAATATACATCCCAAAGACTGAATAAGCAAGCGAACATCTTCATATAAATATAAACTTTTGACCTTCATGGTCAAAATCATAAAAGAGCAATATACTGTAAGTAGAAAAATTAGCTTTAGCAGCAGGAACTAAATATATACAGCCCAAGCAATAAGAGTGAAATGTGACAAAATGGTACATGGGCGACAAGTAAATACAGAAGATGAATCTTAAACTAACACATCAAAATACAAAAGAATGGAGAATCTAGAACTCAGAGCAATCACCTAAGTATAGTATACCCTTGTATAGTTGTACTCCCAACACATAACTATCCTAAGAAGAGCCGTCAGATGGGTCCTCCTCCGGATCTTCCTCGGTGCCATTGTCCTCTAAAGCATCGCATAAGACACTGATAGGAGAAGAAATAACAATCATAATCCCTTCATACTCATCATTGTGCATCACATAATCTCCAAAAGAACTCCCAAGGGACGAAGGTGGAGGTTTGTCAGAAACACAACTATAACCAGGCACACGTTCTTGTGTGAAGTAAATAGGCAGGTCAAAGTAAATTGGGCATACATGAAGTCCATACTCTATTGGCACAAAACCAAACCACACCCATCCTACGAAGATGCCCTCTCTGTTGTAGGGGTCGTGAGTCCAGATCTTACTAAGCAGACAAACCAATATCTTGATCAATGGAGGTCAACTGTCATTCATGGGTATCTGAAAAATAAAGGTATATGGAGTAAGTCTCTCATCTCCTTTAAAACCACAAACAAAATTGTCCTTTCGGTCACACATCAACTAACCATAACAGTGTGGTTTTCTAACAAACTTCACTCAATACCCTAATCGGTTTCGTTGTCTAATCTCACTACACAACACACTTTGGGCCTAGTGCTACTAATTTTTAAGCTTGATGACAATCGAGAGTATACTCATTGTCATGGTACAAAGAGAAGACTCACAACTAGTTGCTAAGTCAGCTCCATGAAATTCATCACAACTCAGTACCACACCCCTAAGTGTGACACCCTCTACCCCGACATATATATAAATAAACAAAATATATAAAAATATCGGTAACCAAATTCACATGGGTAAAAGGTTCACATTCACTTCACTATTATCAATTAAAACTTATTAAAATATATTCGGCTCAAAATAAGGCCGTCAAAATTTACAAAACTATTTTGTTAAATCAGTGAGATAAAATAAAATAGACTAACATCATGCAATTAATATAAAAACTTATGTCCCACTGTCACATCCTATTAGAGCATTGTATCCCGACGTCCTTCAGCATAAGGTTCCGATCCTTACAGCGATTCACCTAGTCATCTGCTCCCCCAAACACAAAGTTTAAAATCATCACAGGATCCAAACACAAATAACATACAGGGAGTGAGTTATCACATTCCTAACTAATAGAGAAGCAAGACAACTAGATACACATATCATATAAACAAAATAAAACTTACTTAAATATAACTCACATAATTTCACCACTTTGTCATTCAAAATTCACCTTTCAATCTTCAATCATCAATCACATTACACAAGAATCACACACTCTGATCAAGACATAATGATACATCAATTTCATAATAAACAATTAGCAAGAGTATGCAATAGTTATGCTAAGACTCAATCATGTATGCAATGTGGTACCATGTCAGTGAAAAAACACTCTGGGGCGCTTAGAAGTACATAACAAGGCACACCACACAATGGGTTTGTCAGGTCACTCTCACTAAGTAAGATCATAGGGAGACCAATCAGGGTCACGATGTTTTGCAATAATGCTCCAACCATATGGGATCAGCATAAACTTAAAGGAGCACTCAAACCCGGTGACCCCCAAGACCTACACTCCGAAGAGTCCGTTAGGGCCTCTCCCTCTTAATTCAAGTCCAACCCCTAAAATCATTTTAGCACACAGACTCTATCTATGAACTATACAAAACACATGACTCCTCAATTGTTCTCAAAATAGTTTTAACTCGTCGCCTTTTAAGGGTCTTAGCATTAACTCGTCGTCCTTAAAGGGACTTAATATTAACTCGTCACCCTAAAAGGGACTTAACATTAACTCGACGCCCTAAAATGGACTTAGCATTAACTCGTCGCCCTTAAAGGGACTTATAGTCGTGTGATTGTACAATTCATAGTCCATAACTCAATGCACACAACATCTCAATCACAATGGTATAATCTCAATAACAATATTATAATTTCAAAGCAACATGTTATTCCACAATTCATCACATATTTCATTCATAGACACTGCTCATGAATTATACAATACCCACGACCTAACACTCGTGTTTTCAAACATGTTTAACACATTGCGGTACAATTTAACACTGGTTCCTAAATAGAAAACCTACAATTTCTCTTTAACACTGCGCATCAACACTTTTTTTCAATATCAACACTGGTCGGGTTATTATATAATTCACAGCTCACAACGTAATCATTGTCACATAAGTGTTAAAC
Source organism: Glycine max (assembly GCF_000004515.6). Taxonomy (NCBI): domain Eukaryota; kingdom Viridiplantae; phylum Streptophyta; class Magnoliopsida; order Fabales; family Fabaceae; genus Glycine; species Glycine max. The sequence continues at coordinate 29,254,867 of NC_038255.2, forward strand.
ACACACTTATTTGCAACCAAATATTATTCCTACAATTTAACATCTCATAACTCATATACACATCACACAATAATCATATTTGCATGACACAATATATATATATATATATATATATATATATATATATATATATATATATATATATATATATATATATAGTAAATCAAGCTACATTATTTTTAATCAAAAGAGTTTTTATAATAATTAATTTAATGTTACATCAAAAGAAATTACCACTAGGCATTAACCTTACAACTTTATTTAATTTATTATTTTAGTATTACAATAAATATATACACACAACATGTTGATCATCATCGTGGAAAAATATATAATAAGATAATAATTCATATAAAATAAGTCATTGAAAATAATACTATTTAGAATATAATTCACGTTAATAAAAAGAGCTCAATTTTTTTAAGGGTTCACACTCAACACAATAACACATTAATTTCACAACAATTTCTCATTGGGACATCAAATGGTTCATCAAACATATATAATTCATATATAATTCACAGTTATAATTATAAGGACAAAATGAAAATTGCAGAAACATCTCAAAACCCATTCCAATTGATACTCTAAGGATCCCTACACATGTTCTCACTAATCCCTTACCTTTAAGTGGGCTCACGTGTCTTTCGACAGTGATAGCGGCATCTCTAGCAATTTTCTGAGATTCCTCAAATTTTTTCTCTAATTGTTTAGAAAATGAGAAGGGATTGAAGCCTCCATTTATACTGTCTTCGTGCGATTCCGTTATCTCCCTCCATGAATATTATCTCGCAAATCCCAACGGGGAAGGTGTGCGTACATGACTCTCGAACAACATATCAAAATTTCACTACAATCCAACGGTCAATGAGTCCGGTATCATAGTTTTACCTAAACAGTTTTGGGTTTTTGCGGGAAAGGAAAAAGTTATGATGCGAAGGGTATTTCTCTCAGCTCCAACATTCAGCTCCGACATTATTTCGAAATTCCCAACGGTGAGAATACTCATAATTGAGTTTCAAACCTGGTGCTTAAATTTCATGATAATCCAACGGTGAATGAGTCTGAGATCGTTATTTTTCTAAGACAGATTTGATGGTCTGCGAGAAAAAGAAAAGATTTTGAGAACAGAAAAGAGAAAACCAAAAATGAGGCGAAGAGGAGACATCTGACTTAACATAGCTATTTATGCCTAGGATACTTAGCCTATTATTTGCTCTATATTTATTTATTTATTTTTACTAAAAAGCTTTTTAAATTTATTTACGAAAAAAAATGGGATGTTACACTAAGAAACAACAAGTAACAAGTCAGATACCACTTTGTGGTCATCCACTTTCTCTCTGAGGACTGACTTCTCACACGACTCATCCCATTGAGGTCATCCTTTACAAGTCTATATAAGAGTGTATATTAAGTTAAACGAGCACAAACAATGCATATAAATGATCAAAATTAAGCCAATCACAAAACTTATAAAGTGACAAACATACAACAACATAAAAAAGGTTAAAAATATGTTTCTCGTACCTGTAATATATGCCATCTTTATTTTACTACCTATATTTCACTTTTTTTTTATTTACTAGATTTTTTTTGTTTGATTTTAGCATTTGTCATCAGCCAATGTCTATGATAATTAGACAAGTTTATACACTACAAATACCATTTTACATGAGCATACATGAGGCGTAAAATGGATTACATAAGGGCAAGTATACCCTATGCACGCATTAATATCGTCACTACTAGAAAAGCGGGATTCTACATTAGTGTCGCAACGTGCCCTTCGCGGGCGAGCGAGGGCGAGGCTCACGGGTGCGCTTTCCAAAGGAGGAAAGATGTGCGGAGTCGCCACCAACGTTTATTTGTGGAAAACGTCGGGAAAACCGAAGGAAACCGGTCAAAATGAAAATTCTAAGTTCAGGAGTTGTATTTACGCTTGAGGAAGGTATTAGCACCTCTTACATTTGTCTCGAAGGACAACAACCTATTTTTAGAATTGTGGAAATTGTGTTATCTTAACTTTTAGTTCTTTTTATTTTTTGAGGTCGACAAAAGCGGGGACTCTTGCTCCTACGTACCCTCTATCAAAGGGGAAATCAGACCTACGTAGTTCTTTCTTAAGCGTGAATCAAGCGATTCTTTTTACTTGAAAGATGATCATTTTAAGGCGTTGGACCTTAAAAAAGATCCATTTTACTTGGTAAGAAACTGAAATGATGAATTTTCAAAACCCTATTTTTGTGGACGAGCTTGACTAGGCGAGTTGATTTTAGCCTTAGTTTCACTTTAGTTATTAATCAATTCAATTAAGAATGAGAAGTCCCAAAGAGAAAACGTCCGATTGATTTTTGTGCTTCGTTTTACTAAAAGATATTTTTTTTTGATTTATTATATTATTATTTTACCTCTTTTTTGATTTCCAACGTGGTTACGGCACGACCGAACGGTCGGAATTCATTTTAACCGAAATTAACGGATGATACAATTCAAACGATCGGTGGAAATTTATTTTATTTTTAGATTAGGCGAGAAATGACTTAAATAAATGACTTAAACACATCAAAAGAGGGTATAAAAAGCGAATGAAAACGAGAATAAAAATACATGAAACAAAATGTGGACCACCACGGGTACATAGACTGAATTGAAAAGCTCGGTTTGAAGTACTTACCCGTTGAAGACTGAAGAAAACGAAGAACGAACGATGAATATTTGAAGAACGATCGAGAATCTTCACGTAATTACTCACGAAAACGTTACGGAAACGTTACGGAAGCGCCTCGGCTTGAATTTTCTTCACAGAAACAATTTTCCTCAGCAAATTTAAGAGAATACAAAATTCCAAGAAGGCTGAACCCTTTTCTTCTTCACTCCTCCCCCTATTTATAGCAAAATAGGGGAGGAGCTTGCCACCCAGCTCGCCCAGGCGAGCAAGGTTGCTTCCTCCAGAAGCAAAAGCCTTCTGGAGGAAGGATCTGGAAGGCCCAAGTGGGCTAGATTGCTATTTGTACCCCCTTTTTTACTAAATGCACCCCCTTCTATTTTTGGTAATTCTTTTTTCGTAACGTTACGAAACTTTACGAATTTCGTAACGATTCTTATTTTCCGCAAGGTTACGAATCCTTACGGAATATATATTTACTCTTTTTTAGCTTTCGAAGAAGTTACGGAAACTCACGGATTACGCAAAACACCTCTTTTC